>NW_027494405.1:0-77500 GCF_021521415.1 Bidens hawaiensis | reverse complement strand
TAAAGTTTTCCATATTTATCTTGAATAATTTAGTAAAGTAATATTTTATTAAATATGTTAATTTTAAATAGTTGACTTGAAAGTTAAAGCGACTTATAACTTTTTATACTAATAGATTCGTTTAAATATTACATATTTAGAAAAGATTGAAATAGTATGTTAAGTTTGATTTTTAATTAATATTTATCCTAATTACTAAAATTTTTTCATTATTTTGGTTTTCAGATCCATCTTATTTTAAATATTTTTTTAATAGAAAAAAACAAATAAAATAAAACAGAGTTATTAAACAGAATTATAAATTAATATAAACAAAATAAAATACTTAAAGTGTAAAGTTCAACAAGTATGCAACCAACACTCCACAAATCACATGGATAGTTCCATCCAAGGCCTGTTTGTACAAAACACGAAACTCAAATAACAAAAATGTAATTACTTGCTGACGCTGCTGGATAATACGGTAGATGGCACTTACCCATAATAACTTCTGGGCCCAGTGGCATTCTTTCGAGATCTCGATTAAAGATTCATCTCCGATTGAAGGAACGATCCATAAAGATAGAACCCTTAGTGAAGGGCAGCCATGTGCAATCTCTGTGAACCATATCTTGGTAACCTTGTTACTTCCCCTAACCGAAAGCTTGTCCAAACCACCACGAGCAGAAGTACCAACAGCAACCGATTGAAGTCCGCGATCAGTTGCTTTATTTCCTTCCAAACATCTAGTAAGGAACCCATCGTTTTCTTGAACCATCTCAACATCATTTGTAAGGCCCCGATCCCGGAAACCCTACCTTGGCGTTGGATTTACTCATAAACACAGTTCTAAAATCAGAGTTAATTAAAACTTTCGCGGAATAATTAAAAACTTCATGCATTACATTACAAAACATCGAATCTTGTCTTTACATACAAATTATCCATTCATAGACATAACATAAAACAATCATGACGCTTCTTCATAGATACCCGTCTCTTTAGCTCATGCCATGTGTCCCTCCTCAAGCCAGCTGCCTCAGCCTATTTGCCTGCGTGCATACTAAAAGTCAGCTACGCTGAGTGAGTTCTAGTTAAGCAGGTACATACATTTCATTCTCATTCTTTACATTCTTACTTCCATACATTCCTACTTTTACTTACCTTCATTATTTTATACATACATAACCTTCCTACGTTTTTAAAGAGCCTTTCGCTCTATAACCTTCGCATATATTATTAGGGTATGCAACCCTTCATTCTTCGCCCATATTATTAGGGTAGACAACCCTTAATTCTTCGCCTATATCATTAGGGTAGACAACCCTTAATTCTTCGCCTAAATCATTAGGGTAGGCAACCCTTTATTCTTCGCCTATATTATTAGGGTAAGCAACCCTTAATTCTTCAGCTCTACATATCATACATACCATTCATACACTACACATATCGTACATACCTTTTTTTTCATTGGCTATATTTGTTCTCATACACCTCTTCACACATACGTTTAACTCTTTCTACACTAATCAGGTATATTTATAAACATTCATACGGCATACACTTACCACTTAAGGTAAGTGTATTAACTAATCACATTGAGTATGCACACAGCCCCAAAACATAACACAGAAATGGGGCTAGAAACTCACCTGGAGTCGGTTTCTCTCGCCATTAATGGTAACGCCCTTCTTTAGCTGTGTACGGCTAACTGTACAATACATTACACGTGTCAATTATCTATTACCACTACTTCCTACATTTAAGTTTACGAACCCTCAACTAACGGGGGTCCGGGGGCAGCGCCCCTGGTAGCGGGGTCTAGGGGCGGCAGCCCTTAGCAGGGTCCAAGGGGCAGAGCCCCTGGCTGGGGTTGAGCTGCCAGGTCAGCTCGGAAAATTTTTATTTTCATTAACGGTCCTTTAACAAAAACGCATCAGAAAATTAGTTTCATAAAATTTCGCATGGGAATTTCGCTTCGCATGTTTTTTCGCTTCGCATGGAACTTTTTCGCTTCGCATGGCTGTGCGATGCGAAACAACCTTTTTCGCTTTGCATAGCTGTGCGATGCGAAATTACCTTTTTCTTTGCTTTTACCATTTTAAAGCCATTTTTCTCTTTATTTCCTCCTTAGGACCCGGTTTTACCCTTTTTATGGGTTTTGGGTCATACCAACTTTGTATACCCGTGTTTTATGAGGTCCGAACATCACCTTTTTGTCCTATTTCATACTCGTGAGGCTAAGACTCACCAAGTTTATGTTTTTCTTACATCCTACAACCCGATCTACTAACATATTGATTTGCATGTCGAACTCAACCACAAAACTTAACCTTGTTGGCTAAAACTCACCTTTGGCTTCGGGTTTGGTTCGGATCTGGACAACTCGAGGATCTAGACGTGATTCTTGTTGTTTGAAGACACTTGATCACCAAGATCTTCCTTACTTTAGCCCGGAATCGGATTCGGGTCTTGAGAGAGAGTATGTGTGTGTTTTAGGGAGTGTGTGTGTTGAGGGAAGAAATGGTGAAGGGATGGGGGGGGGGGGGGGATGGCCTTATATAGAGAGCTATGGACCCCACCACCCACTTCCTTCACCAATCCTAATCCTTATCAAATATAAACACACACCCATTTAAACGAGCGACTTACACGAAACAATAATTTTCTTTTATTTAGTAATCTCGTAATACGGATGTTACATCATTGGACGGTTCATGAACAATCTCTGAGGTCCTAACATTACTCAGGATCGTGAGCCAACGGTTAGAGACACACGCAGATGCACTTCGCGCCTGACCACCAGGCAAACGCCTTAAGATTACATAAAGAAGCTCATCTAGAAGGACTTCAATTGATGGTTTCTTTTCTTCTTCAAGAAAAAGAGAGTATGAATCACTGATACTTTGATGTTTGCAAGGTGACTCATAAATGGATAGAAAACGGGTCGAATCTTTTGAGCATAGTGATCCAACTGTGTCATAATCATGGTCTCCTGCAAATTGTATAAAAAAAATTATTAAACACAGCTTTTGCGTGATTCCTATAGGATGTAGAATTGAATGCATCTATATGTTTTCCTACAATATTAATCTTTCAATAAAATAACACAAAATCATGATTTAAATTCTAAATCACAAGTATGATCTTTTTTATGTGATATACCCTTTTAAGATCCAATTAAACTTAAAAAACTTTAGCATATTACATCAGTTCCTATTCAAATACACAAAATTTAGCATATTACAGTCGATTTGCTGCAACAATTAGTTTCAAGTCAAAACTCAAAGTCCAGTATTTTACCAGTATGTACAACTTATCAGTTTTTCCTTGATAGCATTACAAGTGACATCATCGCGAACACCAACCCCATTAGTATCAACACGAAAGCAAGACAGAAAGACTGCAACAAAAAAAATAAAATAAAAAATTAGAGGGTCAGCACTCAACATAGACGAAAAACAATATAAAAAAGTGGGTTAATCAATTTACATGTAGGCGACGGCGGTGGCGATGACGAGGGCGACGGTGTGGCGATGCAGATAGGAGACGGCGGTAGCGTAGGTGGCGATGGCGGCGGAGAAAATACATGGATTCAACACTCAACATAGACGAAGGTGGAAGAGAGGAAGAGAGGAACGACGATGGTGGTGGCGGCATCGTAGGTGGCTATGGAAGAGAAGAACAACTGTTGGATCTAGAGCGTGAATTAGGGTTTGATAACTCAAGAAAAAAGAATAATAAAAATGGATCCGGTTAGTATTATTGGGGGGGTTGAACCGGAAGAGACACCATTTTTTGAAAATGAGTTAAAAATGGTGAGAGTTGCTAAGAGATTGACAAATGGCATATAATAGTACTTATTTATTAGAATAGTAAGATATATATATATATATATATATATATATATATATATATATATATATATATAGAAAAGAGTTCAAATAAGAATAAGGAGTTTCCTAAGAATGGTAAGAACCAATAAATTTTTGACATGTGGCATTATAACCTATGTTCAAAGAATAATTCTAGGAAACTATGTCGATTTTTGATAATTTTTAAATCTCAACCATTGATTTTAACATGATCGAATGACTATGATTTATTCCTAGTCTTAATAGAAAATTATCTTTTTTTATTTTAACCCAAGAGTTCTGTAATGATATTATATATATATATATATAATGAGTATCATTACAGAACTCTTAAATTATTTAATAACTTGAAGGAACTCTTAATAACTAACGTTTTTTATAAAAATTTTTGTATGTTAATGTTATTTGAGTATAGTTTTATTACTTTTTATATCTACATTTATGATTACAATTATGAAAATTAGTTTTTACAATTATCCAAATTTTTATTTACATATATGTAAATTTGTTATTCTATAAATTTTGACACGTATGTAAATTTGTGATTTATATATGTAATAAAATTTTTTATATAAAATATGATAAAACTAGTCTTAAACAATGTTAATATAAGAAAACAATTTAAAAAATATTTTGTTGTTCTGAGTTTCTAAAAGTTTTTTTTTAAACTTTTTTGGAGTTTTGAAATGATACTAACCTTTATATATATATATATATATATATATATATATATATATGTGTGTGTGTGTATGTATATATATATATATATCTTAAGAATCCTAAGAGAACCCTTTGCAAATTAAGAACTTTGAAAACTACTTTAAAACATTAAAAAAACCTCTAAAAAATATTTAAAAAACTATAAGACAAAAAAAAGCGAAAATTTTAAAAAAGTAAAAAAACTAAAAACTTCTTATATTTTAATTCCGGTTTCATAAAAAAAAACACACCAAAAAAAAATTAATTCGCATTATACCAATATGCATGTGTATAATTTCATTTAATCTCTAGTTACGTAATGTTACACATATCTACATTATTATTTACCTTAAATTATACATATATGTATAAAAAAGCATATGTGTACATATATGTACGTATTATACATATATGTATAATTTAGTTAAACCGAGAATTTTTTTTCGTTTTTTATGAAACCGGGATGACAAATAAGAATTTTGGTTTTTTTACTTTTTCTATTTTTGTGTTATTTTGTTTATGATTTTTTTTATTTTGGGTTTTTTACGGTTCTAAATGGTTCTCATAGTTCTCAATTCCCAAAAAGTTCTCACATGATCCTGATCTTATATATATATATATATATAGGGGAAGTATAGAATGAAAACCACTTGAGTTGTGAAAACCCTATGTAACATCCTTTTTTTTTGTTTTTTTACACGTAATATATGTTGTAACATTTAATACAAAATATCGAAAACTAAAAAAAAATTGTTTTGTTATTTTTTTAAATTTTTTTTTACTAATTTTTATATATTTTTCAGGAGAGAGAAAAACTTATATTTATATTTACATTTTTTATTCACTTTAGATGTGGACCACAAGATTTAAACTTTAATTAAAAACATGTTATTGAGAACGGGTTTTTAGAGTTTTCACAACTCAAGTGGGTTTTCATTTTAACCTTACCATATATATATATATATATATATATATATGGTAAGGTTAATATATATATATATATATATATATATATATAGGAGGGATATTTTGAGAACCATGTTGAGTTTTAAGAACTTAAGAACTCAATTTTTAGCCATACATTTTATTAAATGGATTGGATTGTGTGGTTGAGATTAAATCTGACTAAAAAGTCAAAGTAGGAGAGATAATAAGGTTGTAAGTGATTACACTAATTTTTACGTCCGTTACACATGTGTAATAAGTCGACTCGGCGCGTAAAAAATTCTGTAATTTTTTTACGTATATGTAACCTACATATATTATGTATGTGTAAAAATAATTTTGAAAAAAAAATTGTTACACGGAGTTCTTTCGAGTTCTTAAAACTCAAAGGGGTTCTCATTTGAAATCTTCCCTGTATATATATAGAGAGAGAGATAGGATCAAGAGAGAACTCCTTCTTAAAGAGAGAACTAATAAATAAATATTTTTAATTTAATTAAAAAAATATTTTTAAATTTCTGTTTTTGCCATTATTCTTATATTTTGTTACAATTCACTTAAAAAAATAAAATAAATAAAATAATAATAAAAAAACTCATTGTAGTGCACATATGCAATACATCGATTTTTTTTGTTGCATATGTGCAATAGTGTGTATTTTGATATGTGCAATAATGTTGAATAGCATATATGCAATTTTTTGTATTGTATTAGTGCCTAGTGTTTTATTATATATAAAAATACAAAAAAAACAATATAGTGCATATGTACATTAGTGCTGTATTACGTATATGCGATTGTTTGTTTTGAGTACAATTATTAGTGTTTGTATTTTGCATATATTCAATAGTGTGTATTGTATAATGCAATTATGTTGTATTATATGCAATAAAACACTATTGTATATATGCAATACACATTAGTGCACATATACACTACATCGACGGTTTTTTTAGGAACAATATCATCTTATTAGGAGGAAATAAAAAAAATCGCAAAATATTTAAAAAAAAAATTAAAAATAGTTTTTATTAGTTCTATAGTTCTCTTTTTAAAATGAGTTCTCTCTAGATTCCACACCTATATATATATTCTTAAAAAAATACGTATATTAATGTTTAGGGGGGGATATCTTTCACTTGTAATATTTTTAATTACACATTTCGCTAATAATTTTTGAGAAAATATTTAAAAATCCCTAATGTCTAAACCAAATTCTCAATTCATTTTTTATAAAGGAAAAAATTCGTAGCCCAAATCATAATAAGCCAATTAAAATTTTAATTGTTTAAATTAAAAAAAAATTCCTTAAGGTCTAAATATTTTTAGGGTCCTACTAGGGGCACCCCAAACACCCCATATACATCCCGTTATAGGGTTATACGGTGCCCTATACGCCGTATAGGGCTATAAGGGGCATATAGGGCCCTCGTATAGCCCTATATGTGTTTGGTGTCCCTAGAAAACCCTATTTTTATCCTCTTCAACCTAAAAAATTTTAACAATTTTTGGGGATGTCGTGTCCTGTCCCTAGTTTCACTCTATTCATGATTATTCCTTCCTTTAGTTGTTTGTTGATCAAAGGTTATAAAATGGTTCGTTTAGTTTCTAACTATCTATTTGTCTGCCATATCACCTTTATTTCTCTATTAAACGTTTCAAGTTTTCAAGGTATGCCCTATTAGAAAGTTATAAGTCTCTAATCTATCTACTCTAATAAAAGACTATCACTTTTATAACTTGTCAATCTCATAGCTCTTCTCACATTTTTTTCAACCAATTTTAATATATGGTCCTTATCTTTTAACCAATTTCAATATATGAATTTAATATTTTTATTTAATGTAAATCCTAACCGATTCATTTATTAACATTAACGGTGAAATAAGAAAATAAGGAAATATAAAAATTAAAGTTGAGGTCTGTTAGCATAAAATTTTAAAAGTCACGGGTAATTGCAAATAAAGAAAATAAAGGTGCATCATTGTCGAAGAATTTAGATTTGTATGGTAAACTATAAATTGTTTTTAAACTGGGATTCGAGCAGCAGTGCATAATTTTTTATATAAGTTGGTTTCAAATTTGGATTTAATAATTTTCATATATGCGGTTGAACTCAAGAAAATGAATATTTTCGTAATTTTCTCCAAACATTTTGTATAAATATTGCAAACATAGAGAATACCTATTATATATATTTTGGTGTTTAGTATTAAATTATTGAAGTTGAATATTATAACTATAATCCATATGCATAATGATTTACTATATGAACTTTCTGTCATTTTGTAAGGGTACATATTAAATTAATCCTTTATTTATATGGTTTTTTTGTGTAGTATAAAATGTTTTAACAATAAGAAAATCAATATTTAATTAGTTTTTAATATTTTTTTCTATAATTCAGAATAAAATGCTTCATAAACATATATTTTATGACTTGATTTATACTTTTTTATATATTTAATTTATGTTTTATAAGACAAATTACTTAATTAAAAGCATTCAAAATTTTAAACAAAAAATTTGTTTCAATCCAATTTCACTATTTTCGCTTTCCATAATCATTTAGGATGTTGAAACTTAGAATATCATTTTCATTAGTTACTTTCAAAATTTCAATATTATATTAACTTATTAATTTTATTATTATACAAATGCAACGAATTGGGTTTACGCTAGTGTTACATGTTGGTTAGTAAATAATTAACGTCTTTATTATTGTTTATATTCAAAATAATAAAGCTATATATAGAATTTAAATTTTTTTTTGCAGTCATAGTATTTATTATTAAAAATGTTATTAAAATTCATTAAGATTCACGCTTATTATAATGCAACTTAATAGAAATATTTATATTTCAAAAAATATTTCATTTTCATATTAATTTAAAAAAAATAATTAATCCAGCTAAAATTCATTTACTATCCTTCCATAAAATCCAAAATATTTGTTTCGCTTTTCTCTCTTTCAGACGCCTTAATATTAAATAGTTATTAAGGCTCCGATAACTTTCTCGGCAGCCATCCCGGCTTCAACTATCACGATCCGGCGCATTCAATTCAAGACATCCGTTACCAGAGGCATCATTCAAGACATTAGCAAGTTCCTAGACGCTCATCTCATCGTCATTGAATATTAGAAACCCTAGATTTGAATATACCGCCTATTTATATCGCGTTCTTTCTCCCCAAAACCCATAGGCGTTGATGCAGCAAGCCATACGGAGACTTCAATTCATCCTCTAATCGGTATATTTATTGACTGATTGGGAAGACTCAGCGCTTAAACCTTCATCGAAAATCCTGGTAATCTCCTCTTCAAACTCATATTATTCAATTCTGTTCAAATTCGTTACTAATTAAATCAATTTGATGTGTTTATTTGTTCTCTATTGTGGCCATCAACGACCAGATTCGAAAGACCAGTGGGAACCCATAGCCCCTACCAAAGAAGCTCAGGCAAACCCCTAATTTTAAATATCTCTGTTTGTACATGAATATATTACTGCATAGACATTATATATTGATGTGTTCATCATTTACCCTGCATATATGTGTTTATGGCGTATATTTTAGGTTTTTTGTTGCTATTGTTCATGTTCATGCTATTATAACAAGTGAATAATTACTATGATGAGAAAATGAAGGGGAAGGCTTTTTTGATTGTTATTACTGCATCTAAATGATAAATAACTTCATCTTTGTTTCAGATAGTTTACTATCTTTTCCTCATGATTAAACTCTCATATTGGTTTTCGGATCGATCCAAATACTCAAATATGCTATGAGAGAGTTATTAATTTGAAATTTGGTGTTCATGATCAAATATAAAATTTGTTGTGTTGTGTCTAGCATTGTAAAGAAAGTGCATAAAGTTTTTACTGTTTCTGGATTACAACAAAGTGTTCACTACAGCTGTACTCGGTGGCCTTGGCAAGGCGGTCTTAGCGTTGACTGTTGATAAAAGCTTTTGATTGGGACTCAAAACAGAGACGGTATAATGTGACTATAAATTAAGTCAAGTGCCATTGTTTTATAATTATTTTCGTCTCTTGAGTGAAGACTACTACAAATTCATAAAACTAAATAAGATAGATGTTTAACAAAACAACTTGTTGCTTCAGGTTTGTACGGATTCCATGAGCGAACATCAAACAAAGCTGGCTGCATTCAAGATGTGAGTGGACGAATTTTGACTTTTTCAAGTGCAGTTCGAATAATGAACACCCCTAATAATGTTAACATTTCATAAGTATGTAATTTCTTTCTTATGTGCAGACATTTGTTCTTATATATCTTCTGTTTTCTTTGAAAATTAGCTAAAGATGTATCAAAACATCAATTAGACCAGTATCTACAAGATTGCAAAATTCTGTTACAAATATTTTTGGATGCCTAATCGAAGAAATTAAATCAAAGTTGATGATTCTCTCATTTCTTCAGTTACTTTTAAGAATAAGAGAAGAATAAATTAAAATCCTGGTTAATGCGTGTGGTATACTTTTTGCAAGTCAATTTATATTAAGCTTGTAAACGAACACAAGCAGGACAATTTCGTTATCATTTGTCAGACGAAGTGACAAATGATCAAACACAGAATTTAATGAACATGGTTTTCTTATTTTTGTTTGGTAACACAAATGAGTATTGACGAACTGAGTATTGACGAACTGAACAAATGAGACTTGTGTTCATGTTCGTTCGTTTAAGTGAATGTGCAAAAACTTTTATTACAGTTCGTTTATTTAACTAAAATAATTTTCGTGTTCGTTCATTCTTGACTAAAATGTTTGTTACAAAATGTCCTTTCAATTAGAATTTAAGTCGTGTCTTCTCTGACATGTTTGTAGCTTTAATTAATGTTCACTATGAATGTAGTCATTCAAGAAAACACATCCCAAAACAAACCATTATGAGTTTCACAAATAATTCTACTTTGACAGTAACAATACCATAGCAGATTTCACATAGGTAGCACACTCGTATTTTATGATGTTTTTACTTCATTTTGAAACAAGTAATTTTGTAACTGAGTCAAAATTGGTTTGTGTCAAAACAAGTAATTTTTGGTAGGGGTCAAAATGGTGTGTCAAAACGAGTAATTTTTAGTTGGAGTGAAAATGGGCCTGGCTGACTTGCCAATATTAATTTTACATTTCAGATGACCAGATGACTTTTTGAATATTTTCAGGCAGTACAAACCCGGATAAGTGAGGACGCTACAAGATCTTGTTCCATACATGAACAAGGTAAGATTAATGTTGTGAATAAGCTTGGGAATGAGAGTTATTATTAGATAATTAGATAATATTTACTGAAGTAATAGACGGGCTGTCATTAGACACTTATGTTTAGTTTCAAGATACAAAACGTAAAAGCGCAAAGCGTGCATTCAAGACAGAACAGAAACTTTTGGATTTCAATATGAGTTACAAGAAATCTATTTTTGAAAGAGATGCAGGTGTGTTATTTATACTGCTAACATGTGCTTAAGTGATTATTGATTGTTACATGATTGAGTTTATACTTTATAGTTTGTCTTTCACATTACTGCATTTGTGTGATTAAAACGGGCCGTTTTAAAAAATGTATTAGTCTTTGTTCAGGTGAAAACGAGTTCGGGTTGTTACGGGTTTTTATAAGCAAATTGAGTTCGGGTCGAAACGGGTAGTTTTAAAAATGAGTTTGTTTGATTTGGGTCAAAACAGATCGTTTTAAAAATGTTACTATTTTGATCAGGTCAAAATGTATTTTTTAAATTAAGTATGAATTTGGTTAGGGTCAAAACTGTTTATGGTTATACGGGTTTCAAGCAAAATCACTTTGAATCAATACGGGTCGTATTAAGAATGTATCAATTTGGTTTGGGTCAAAATAGGTTATCTTTTAAAAAAATATCCATTAGGCTCGGAACAAAATGGGTTTCGGCCGAAACTGGTCGTTTTTAAAATGTATATTAATCTTGTCCGGGTCGATGGGTCTGATTTCGTTAGTTTATTTCTCACATTTCGGTTGGTCAGTCTCAAAAACTTCTAACCGTGGTGAACAGTTTATCTTTGTGATTTGTATAAATACCAGCTGTATAAAACCAGACTGGGCCATAAGATTTAATAGTATCTTTTTATTTTATAGATATTTTATATTATATTTTTATAGCTATTTATTTGAATTTTATGTTTAAGTTAGTTAAAAAATGGAAGCTTGTATTACATATTTTTAGCGTCCTATTAGTTGCTACGTACGAAGCCCGACTTACCACAGAGCGGGATGGTGTTCGTGTTGATATTCATATTCATGTTTTATTTGAAAAATGTGTCGTGGTGCAAAAATTGTGTGATGCAGTAATGGATTTCACATCTGCACAGTGACAGTCCTATAGTTAATTATTATGTTATTGCCCAACTTTGCATTTGTTAAATAATTGGGTGCATTGGCTATCTTTATTTACTCATAACTCTTTATATTTGTAGGTAATTTATTAGCTGCCTGGTATTTTGTTTGAAAGTAAGAGAAGGGATTGGTGGCCTACTAATTTTTAGTAAGTAATTTCTTTGTAATCCTGTTGTGATTCATATTTCATACCTTTTAAAGCTTGGATTCCTTGGTGGCGTGAGCTCAATTATGCCACTCAATTTTAATTATAGTATTCATTAAATGTTGAATTGAATAATATGTTTGTTTTTCAATGCTTTGTGAACTATTTTGATGATGAAATGGTAACCTCTTGGTAAACTAAAATACAAAAATTCTTTTTCTTTTAGCTTGTTCATGGTAAAAACAATGCTCTCTCTTTTTTGTTGAAGATATACATTATTGCATCTTTATTTTTTAGTCGTGTATATATTGTCTATTTGCTCCAGGAATATCGCTTGATAAGGTTGCACTCTTATATCAAGGGACCCGTAGTTATGTTTGGTGAAACTTGCTTGAGCTTACATTAATGGAGCTATTTGTATTCAGATTCGTGCAGGCGTTCATTTTGTGCAACTATTAATTTATTTCTTTCAAATGTATAGTTAAGTTATGAATTATGAACTATACTTTATATTTATAATATTGTCTTCTACTTATACTTTAATTAATGAATGCAGACTTATCCTAATTGGATCTATTTTTTTGTATAATGAAAATATCTCAATAATATATCCCTGAGTAAACTCAGCGGACTCATTTCAACATGTATTAAACGCTTTGTGTTATCTTTGGTGTGTATTTTATGATTATATGTGTTCTAACTAACCTATGTAACAAAAATTTTGTGTTGATTTAATTGGTTTTAACTTTGCACCGGTGTGATTATTATATAGTTACAATTTTGAATGTTGCTTGGTCAATTCATGTATATGTTAGTTGTCATGGATGTGATTACAAAACTCATTTTGTTCATATTTTAACACCCGTCGCGAAGCGCGGGCACTCCTGCTAGTATATATATATATATATATATATATATATATATATATATATATATATATATATGTTGATTAATTAAATATTCCAACAAATTTCCATAATATTAACTAATAACATATGATTATTATTTAAATTTAAGCATTTCTAATCTAATACTTTCAACTACTGTAAATAAGAATAACTAACTTAACTTTATACAACTTTAAATCTTCTAATATTCTGCTAATTCACTGTTATTTGAACATGACTTTAAGGTTAATATGTTTTTGTCATTTTCCTAGAAAATACATTTCATATGAAATGAAATAAATCATTTTATTATAGCTTTTTTGGTTTTATATGTTACTTGATTATACAATTATTAATTGTAAAATGTAAAATCAATTAAAAATTTGTCATATACAGAATATTAATGCCAACAAATTTATCATAAATTATAAAGATTCTAAGGCTAATTATATCAACAACGTTCAGGTAATCTGGTTTTTGGGATAATCATGTTTTTTTTACAAACATGAGCGATGATCTTGAATAACATCATATTAATTGATTAAAAAGTATGATAATTTATGTGCATGATTTTTTTTGTTAGTTTCATGGATACATTATCATTTATCTATGGTTGGTGCGTACTTGAAGAACCTTATTTGTCACACAAAAGAGTTATAAGCAGAGCTATATGTACCTTATCAAGAGTTACAAGTAGCCATGAACTAAAGATTTTGATTTTTGATAAACAATGTATGCCGACCAATACAATCACAAATGTAGTGTATAAGGAAGGTTTACTTATTTGTAACATATTTGTGTAATCTTAATTATGTAATTTCTGTAATTTTAATATATATTGTAATTGTGTTAACAATATATGATCATTTTATTAACTGTATTTCACTTAATGATTAAAGTTAAAAATTTTAATCAATTACCCATGTTCACGAGCCTCAAACTAATTATTATTATTATTATTATTATTATTATTATTATTATTATTATTATTATTATATATCTAGTTAAAAGATTCAGTACAATAATTGTTTATCATATATTACGCACGAGATAAGATACGTCCTTGATTTAAAAAAAAGACGCGGTGGCAAAATTGTAAACTAATTAAATTCCGTTTTCGTCCTAATTAATCGTTTGTGTATCCTAAGATCAATAGACGATTTACGAAACTGGATTTTGAGATGAAATAAACATTGTAAATTGAATTTTTAAGCGATTTTGATGAACACCTTAAACTTAGGTAACTTATACAGAATTCACCGGGTTTCACAATTAATTATGTTAATCACAACTAATTGGATCAAAATTTCAATTTACATACATATCTGTTTCGATTCGTGAACCAAAAACTAACCGGAGAAAGAGATGGAGCATAATTTTGATATGTTTTAGCAATTGAATGTAATTTGATAATTGAACGTAATTACGTTTCTTGAAATTGAACGTAAATTACGGTAATTGAGCGTAATTACAGCATTGAAACATTTCTTTATTGGCGATTGAATGTACTTACGGTAATTGAACGTAATTACGACATTGAATTAGTTCCATTTTCGTAATTAAACATAAATCGGCTGAAGAAATCAAAGTAATCTCTTGCATATCGATTCACAAATTTGATTGAAATTCTGAACTTCAAATCAAATTAAATTGATAAAGTCATAGATTACCGGCCCATAAGATGTAGTTTGCAATCAATTAGCTGAAATAGGTTAATGGAGTGATGAATTAAATCGCGAAATCAAATTTAGATTATTTGCGTTTATGCTACCGCGTGAAACTGAAATCGGCTGTCGGTAAGGGTCACATATATAATGTATAATCAATTATGGTATAGTGTCTCAACCCTATATATTAAAAGGCAACATGTGAAGTTGTGATTTTCTTTTTGGCCACCAAAGTTTCACAACTTTACATATTAGGCCCCTCAACTCTTATAAACAAACTTTAGCTTCTTTAGCATTCTAACTTTTGTTATTTACATGTTAGCCCGTCAATTTAGCTTCTTTAATGTTTGCCCATAAGTTTTTTAGACACTTTCAAGTTTTTAGCTTTTACCATAAAACTTTTACTGTAATAAACCGAACCGATACCTATTGAGGTCTGTCGCGTCCCCACATTATGCACGGGTAAAAATACTTGTTTATCTAATTTAGGGGGGGGGGGGGGGGAAATGTAAAATCCACTTTAAAAGCCACAAAGGGGCCATACCAACATGTGACTTTAGAATAAAATCTTGAATGGTCCATTGCTTCAAAGCTTTGTAGTCTGTAGCACTCGTTTTGGCTAACAACAGTGTTTAACTTACCATCGGCATATCGGGGCCACTAAATGTGGGCACGATGAGCTGTGAATCATTTAGCTGTGGATTGAGCTATATCATTGTTATCATATGCTTGAACGTGGGTTTTTGGGACCAATACAAGATGGTGGGTTGGGACTAAGGAAACTGAAAGTGACATAATATTGGAAATATAGAAACGAACACAAAATCATTATTCACTTTGTGCACGGATTCACCTAGCTCTTTATAGGGGTGAAAAGCAGGCCTTGTTCATGGACTGTCAGGTTAATCTAACACGAACCCGAAAAAGTTATGTATATAACAATTGCCTTTAAACCACAACATACTACTTAAAAAAATTATAAAAAAAGAGCATATCAACCCGTTAACACAACAGATTGATCCAAATTTGACCCGTGTAGCTAGACATGTTTGCAGGTTAAATCAAAACAAATTTAGGCTTAACGCAAACCCATGAAGTTTGTGTTACCATGTTTATGTATGTTATTGGAAATTCACACCCTTATCCCTAGCTAGTCTTATAAAAAAGAAAATGTTATCTTAGTACATAACTATGGTGCCGCTACTGTAGTAGAGATGACCAACAAACAAGATCAAATAGGTTAACCACTTAACCTGAATTCCCAAACAGTAGACACATGCGTAAGGTTTGGACAGAATGTGAGATTATTTTTTAAAACTTTACTCATATTGGACAAGCAATGGTAATTGATTGGCATTATCATTGTCTCCTTCAAACTCGTTCCATTGACATCTCTAACCTATGTTGTGACTTCAAGGGTAATTAAGGTCATGCAAGCAAACAAACGTACCCAATAATGTCTCACTCTAAAGTAGCACTAGAGGAGGGTGAAAGGAGAATAAACTTTCCTTCATCCTGTGAGATAGGGAGACTAGTCCCAACGATAACAATGGCACATTGTTGTTCTTAACATCATACATAAAGCAAAATAGAGGTGTTTATGAAACTGAAAATTGATACAAAATTGGAAAACAGAATCAAAGAACAACAGACGGTTTGGTTTTACGTTTTTGAAAAAATTGAACTTTCGTTTCAGGTTTTTTCTTTTTTTTTTATTTCATGTAATTAGTACCAAAAAAACCAAACTGAACTGAATTTATGAATTTTAAGTTTTATGGTTTCAATTTTAAGTAATTTATAAGAATTTAACAAATAATGGAACTAATTAGCCCAAATATACAATAATCAAGTAATTACTAATTGGACTTCAAACTATTCTATAAAAACGAGACGAAACTGAGAAGGATTTGTGAAAAAAAAAACTAAGAAAATGAAAAAAAATCATAATTCAAAATTAAAAAAAAATGAATAAGTAAATAAAACAAAAAATTTTCCTTTGTCTTTCTCGTTCTAAAAAAAATCATAAAAAAGATACAATGTTGAAGAAAAAAATATCATTATGTCTTTTTATTTATTATTATGTTTTTTCTTGATATTGTGCTATATTACTCAACATTGTGTTATATTTTTCTTCATTATATTTTGTGATCTATTGTGTACTTTTTTATTTATTTATCATTGTGTTTTTTGTTTATTTTCGTCATTGCGTCAGTTTTCTCAATATTGTGTCTTTTTTTTAACGAGAAAGATGTGGGAATTATTTTAGTTTCTTTTTTACTTTTTTCGTCTTTGATATATGTTTTGAGTTGTGATTTTTTTATTATTTTTCTTGAAATTTTTTAAGAGTTTTTTTTAAGCCACAAATTATTCTTATACTTCTTAGTTCTTGTCTCCCTTTTTATTTTAACCTTTTCCATTATTTAATTAGCAAAAACATTTAAACCAAAATTCATTATTTCAGGCTAATTTTTATTTCCACTCAAAAAGTGGAAGCCAAAAATGACAACCCGAGACTGAAAAACCAAAGCCGAATGATTGTTAAAACTTAAAAATTAAAAATTTTGTCTGTTGGTTCAGTTTGAAAACCGACCCCAAGTCATATAGGAAAAACAAAAGTAGAAGTGCTATTAATAATGGTGAACTACCGGTGGGTCGAGGTCGAGCTTGACAAATGGCTCAAGGCTATAACCACTTGCTGTAGAAAAGTGAGACGCATAAAGCCGGTGGTGGGTTATTATTATTATTAATGGTGCAGCTAGGAGAAAAGGACGACTTGATGGATTGCAAAATTCAAGTACTTCCTTTTACTATTGGTACTTGGTAGGGCTGCAATTTATGTAGTTTAATATTTTTATAGCTCAACCATAATTCATTAGAAAAATGAATTTGACTATAACATTTTAGCATCATATGCAAAACAATTTTCTGTCGTGTTATATATGTTTTTTCTCCAGGTTTTTAACCTTTTCTTGTCTTGATTTAGATTGTGTTTTAATAAGTTTAAAGAGACACAATTGTTGTAATTGGTAACGAGTTAATTTAATAACTTTACTAAATTATAATGTTGGGTAAAATGCACATTTTTTATATTAATTTGGATAATATAATTTCAAAACAGAATAGTAAATTTTATTATTTTTTATGTTACCATGCATATGGACATGTTTGCCTTTTCTGGTATAGAATGCTTAAATATCATGTCATACGTAAATAACTACTTTGCGTATGCATTTTTCACGGCGTCTTATCATAATAAAGAAAATTAAATTACAAAATTGGGTAACATGTATTAATGTCGTTTTTTACACCGGCTTCGATATTTGCCGTTCTTGAATCTTGATATTAGTCGACGACAATAATTGTTCATCGTGATAGAATAGTTATTGTAATTATTAATAGTTCGTTAGATGGTTTGTAGTTAGTTAAAGTAGTGGTTTGGACCTTTGGTTTCTCAAAAACAGGGTCTTCATTGTCAACACTGACCCAAACAAATCCCATTTAACTTAGTCAATAACTTGAACATCATTGGTGTGCTTGCCTTTAATGTACCACTTCATTTTGGTTGCCTTAGTGCTTACAATATGCGGGACCAATCTAGCCAATTCGTTAAACCTGGAGCTGTACTCGTGGTAAGTCTTACTCCCGGGGAATTCCGTCTCAACCTTCTCTACTTTGTTTTGCAGATAAAATTTTTGCATGACCAGCTGTTTCAAATCATTCACTTGAATTCTTTCAATTCTCGAGAACTCATGTTCAGTTCCTTAGTTCCCTACTAAAAGAGGGTTTCGGACTCGAAACAATGAGAAGTAAACTTAACAACTTGATTTTCTCGGCATTCCCTGATTTTAATCACTGCATCCATTGCAGTTAACCAATGAAAAGTAGCTACCGCATCGTTACCTACGTCGAATGGTGACATGTTACAACCTTTGAAGGCCCTGTAATTGCACCAGTGATATGGTATCGTTATGATCTCATCCCCACTATCATCTTCGTTGTTGGTGTTAACCCTGCGATTCTCAGCATTTTTCCTCGCCTCTTTCTCAGCTTCCTCCTTTCCTCTTTCCTTGTAGTATTCAATGCGTCCGAATGCATGGAAAGCAAATAAGATTGCATCACTGTAGTAATTTCCTTAACAAGAGCTATTCTCACAATAGGCTAAAACACCCATAACTTATGATGTCTAATATGTTGGGTTTTACACATGTATTTAGTTCTTAAAATTTGAATTAAACGTACACAGCGGAAATAATTATTACAAATTTGCCACAAATATCAAAACTGAAGTTAAACTTGTTTAACATAACAAACTGAACTAATGGATGCCCGCCTTCAAGCATGGATAACCCTCCGTGCACTAGCCCTCCTTAGTCCATAACTGAACATGCTAACTTGATGTACATAAAAACGCTAACTACACACTAAGTGAGTTCTAGATTAACTAACTGACAATGACTTTAAATATATATAATGACAACTGATGTGCCGAAGCACTAACACAAACATAACTGAACATGTATAAAGCATGGATGTAAAAAATCAACTAACCATACTGAACAGTGCTACTGTAATTGCAATTACCGACTCGCGCCACAAATGTTCTGCCAAATATACAGCCATACAAGGGCCAAATAACCACCCATACAAGGGCCTAACTAACTGAATGAAAGCTTTACACATAACTGACTGATAACTTACCGTTATCCTTACCTTATACATACGCACACCAGGTCCAAAAAGGTTAAAGAGAAATGGGTCTAGAAACTCAGATGATTCCTTAGAAGATCTGATTTTGACTGAGTGCTCCCTCCTTGACACTAAACCTTGAATATTTGTCCAACGATTAACTGATAAAATTAATTGAACTAACCGTACTAAATGGTCAAACCTTATCTCACATGCCTGGCTTAGATTCCTTGAACTCAACTGAGCAAGGTGGCTTAGATCTTGCTAAAATGGATCCCCATTTCACTTTTTGGGTATTTAAATTCTGGCACATTTGTTGCTTCATTTTCCATACATGTTTAGTTGTCTTTCTCTAGTTGGTTTGAAATGGATTTGCCTATTTAAAACAATGATGCCTATTTGACAAAATTCGATAGTAAACATGTCTATTTTAAAGGTTATCCCATTTATGTGAGATGTGAGTATACTAATTTTACAATATTTTTAGTGTCACCTTGTTCACCATTGAATCCAATGCTTGGATACAAGCAAGGTGATGATCATAACCCTTCAACCTATTTTTTTTTTTTATGTTACCCCTAAAGTTTTAATAATAAAAATATATGATGAGACTATTTACATATAACATTATGGTTTACATTTATGAAATTTATATTGTAACAAGAGGAACTCCGAGAAGAAGCCTCAAAATACGAAAAATGACCTGTTTTATCAATTACATCCCTTGATCAAACCTCAAACCAAAAATACCAAAAAGAGCTACTTTTTAAACTGTTGGAACCAACAGTTAGATCTGACATCCAAAAAATCTATTTGACACCCTTCCGTTTTTTAACCAACCACACCTAGACATCTATACACTTAAATGGTCGGGCCCGATAGTTTAACAACCTTTAAACGGTCGGTTCGATTGTTTAATAAACGTTTGGCCATTGAATATATCCGTCGGGCCTTCATATCTATTATGTAGGGGCTTCATATATATTCCGTCGAGGCTTCATATCTTTTCTTAAGAATTATAAATGTTTAAATTTATTCAAATAATTAATAATAAAAAACAACAAACAATCCAACAATGATAATCGAGTACCTTATTTTATGTTTAGCAAAAATTCTAAGGTCTAAAGGTAACAAATTATACATTCGGTAGATTGTTAAATTCAAAAAAGGTAAGAACGCCACCCACTTCAACCACCGCTTCTACCCCAATTTTTTTAATCAAATTAGAAACAAATTTGATGTAAGGTTGCTTATAAGATTGTTATGTAATGTTATTTTAATTCATGTTAATGTTGAAATTTTATGATATGTGCATTATGTGGCTCAATACAAGTTTGAAAATATTTGTCACAATTACTTCACTTTATGTTATTGATGAAAGTTTACAACACCTTTCAATACCGTTTGGGACTAGGTTACTGTTTTGATTAAAACTTACACAAGGATAATTAAGTAACCAAACTTTGACTGTGAGGTGGGATGCTTGTGTATGTAATCAAAATATGACACTATGATACAACGAGGGAAAACCCTTGATCCTTAGAGGATTTCCTGTAAAAAACCTCGGGAGGGGAAAACTTTCCCATTGCCTCAATTATATTAATAGAAATCAGTGATTACAAGTGTTGGAAGTGCCCGATCGCTGCTATGAGTACAATAGTGTGTAATCTGGGCGTCTGTCCGTGTCTTATGCGATCTAGACAACCTCTATATATAATTACATAAGTTTCAACTAGTAATAATAAGTAATAATGAGCGTTAATTGTCCTGGCGAGGATACTGAAGACGTTACATATATGCATATCTTCATCATTAAATGGTGGTTATAATAGTTCTAACATCCTAATATTGAATGTTTAACCGAGTCTTTAGCTGAGAATTAATGGTTGACCGATACCTACAAGACCAAGTCATAGGTGAAAGGATAATATCAATATGTACCAATATTTACTGAGGATACTGTCTTCTGTCCGTGATCCTGATGCACCGCGAGGATTCTTGCGAGGATTCTGCCTGCCAGGATCCTTGAGTTTTTTACCCATAACAATTACCCCAAAATATTTACAGCTGCAATCCATTCTATACGGCTGAAGATGTTTCAAGATCTTCCAAATAAGGGTGGTGATATATATTGATTTGACATGCGGTAAATGAGGCATGATTATTGCTTCTTGGTTATTACTTCATACTTATCTTCTCAATCTTCTGTTGGTGTTGCTAATTCTAAAGCTAGTTTTCTTTCTCTCTCTTTCTTTTCCTTACGGTGTTACTATTTTCGTTGAAAAACGGGGAAGAAGATGTTTAGCTCCCGCGTTTCTATTTCCAATGCATTAACGGGTGAATTTGTTGATCATCATGTTCTCAGGTTTGCGGGCCAAGATAAACATTTTTTCACAGATCTTAACATTGAAACTTTGAAATCCACTTCAAGCTTTATTAAAACAGATATTTTTAGAACGTTTGATCCTAAATCCAAATCTTTCTTGGTGTCAAGAAACGGGTTTGTTCTTCCTATTATCCTTTCAAGATTAGTTTTTCTTTTATGCTTCCCCGCATGATCATTGAGTTCTCCAAAATAATTAGTTTGAGTTATGCTTCTCTTCGAGAGGACATTGTCGCCACGGTGAACCGCTTCTATAAGCATCAAGCCGCTGATAAAAGTTTAAATCCAAAAGCCTTAAGTGTTGAAGTAAGCTCAGAATCTCAGCATTCTTATTCTGCTATGTATCAAGGTAAAGTTGGTGCATAAAAAGTTAGTATAGATGTGTGAATATATAGTAAGGATGTTAACCTGATTTGATCCTTTCAGCAGGATCCAATAAGCTAAATCTTGATCTCAGCGTAGATAACCTTGATAGCATCCTCTCTTCTGGTGGCGTGGTTATCACGGAAGAGAGACCCTCTCCTGCAATCTCCAAGCCAATGACTTGAAGTAATCCACCTGTTCCACCTAAACTATCCTCAAGCAAAAAGAGGAAAGCTCAGGATCATTTTGAGGATCTGGATCATGATGGGATTCTGGATAAGCTAGAGGCTTCCCTTCATTCGGTAAGTCATTTTTGCCCTTATCCTTAATTGCTTGAATGCTCTCTTATCCCTTGTCTTTTGAAAATGTTGTAGGGGATGAATCATCTTCGATCTTGCTACCAAGGTATGGAGAAGCATGTTAGGAGGATGAAGAAGGAGGTGCAGAATGGTGAGAAGCTAGCCCAAGCTCGGAGGGAAAAGACGGACCATCTAACCAAAGAACTCGACCCCCTAAGGGATGAATGTGGTTGGTTGGAGTCTCTTAATGCCCATAAAAAGAAGGATTTGGAGGCTCGACATGTTTGGTAGCTAGAGGAGTATGTGGCCGGTGCTAGGAAGAAGACCACTATCATCATTGCCTAGGATAGGTTGAAAATGGTTGAAGAGGTTGCTGCTAAGGGTCTGAACATTTTCTTTTGGGATATCAAAGCATGGGAAAAGACCTTGGCAACTCTCAAGGGTGAAGGATCTTCTAGTGTGAAAGATCAGATGGTTGAAGATGACGTTGGGTCTAAGGATGCTGAGGATGTGGAGGATACCTAGGTGGTGAAGGATGCAACGGATGTGGCTGCTGAAGAGGATAATGAGGGTGGTGATGCAAAAGCCTGAATCCTCTTGTTTAATGTGTTAATTATTTATCCCTGCGTGGCTTTAAGACAATCTCTTTGATGTATGCCCTCCGTTGGGCTTTTAAGACAATTTCCCTTTCTGCACTTAGGATTCTGGTGGCTTGGGTGGATGGATCCTTCTTTTGGATGAAGCCCAAGTCATCTTCTTTTATGTTTCTGCATCTTTATATTTGGCTTTAAACCTTGTGTTCCTTTACCTGCTTATGAGGATCTTGAATTCTTTTGCCAAATTCTTCACTATTTGTAAATTTTAAGTACAAGGCCAATCTTTCGCCTTTTACTTCATAGGATCCAAAGAAATGGTTAGTAATTAACAAAGAATCGATGCATACCATTAGATCTCTGATCTTCATATCCTTAGCTAGCTGTAATCCTTCAATTAAAGCTTCGTATCTTGCTTCATTATTTGTTTCTTGAAATCCACAACTGATGAATTAGGGTATAATGACCCCCTGTGGCGGTTTTAGTATGTTACATGCCGTGATCCCCTTATATGGATGCTCCAACAATGAATAGGATTCATTCTTTTTATGTTTCATTTAGCTTCCGGACTTCCATATCTGCTTCTTGTTAGATATCAATACTAAAATCAGACACAAAATCTGCTAGAGGTTGTGATTTGATTGTTGTTCTAGGCTCATATATCAAGTTATAAGCACTAACTTTCACATACCATTTGGTCATCATTCCTAACTTTTCTGGCTTTCTCAAAACACACTTGATAGGATAATTAGTTTTAACATGAATAACATGTATTTCAAAATAATGCCTAAGTTTAGTTGATGACATGACTAATGCAAGAATTAATTTCAATATGAGAATACCTGGTCTCTACATCTAATAGACTTTTACTTAACATAATAGATAGGATGTCGTTCACCTTCATGATCATTGATGAGCACAACACTTATGGTGGTCTTGGATACCACAAAGTATAAGGATAATGGCTCATTGTTTTCTGGTTTCATTAATAATGGGGCCGAGGATAGATATTTCTTTAATTTTTGGAATGATTTCTCGTGTTGCTCATTCCATTCAAATCTTTTATTATTTCTCAGGATATCATAAAACTCTTTGCATCTTTCTGAGGTCTTGAGATAAATCTGTTAAGTGTTGCCACTCTTCCTGCTAATTTTGAACATTCTTGATGTTTATGGGAGATTTTAGGTTGTGGAATGCTTTAATCTGTTCTGGACTTGCTTCAATCCCTCTCGTGGTGACCATATACGCCAGGAATTTTCTTGTTTCTACACTGAAACGGCACTTTGAAGGATTCAGCTTCATGTTGAAATTGTAAAGGATATCAAATGCTTCCTGAAGATCCTTTAGATGATCCTTGGCTTTTTTTTAGATTTAATCACCTTATCGTCAATGTAGACTTCCATCGTGTCCTCCAGCTTGACTTTGAACATCATGTTGATGAGCCTTTGATAGGTTGCACCTGTATTTTTATGACCAAGTGGCATAGCATTATAACAATAAATACCTATGGGTGACATGAAGGCTGTATCCTTTTGATTTGATGGTTCCATCTGGATTTGCTGGTATCTTGAAGAGGCATCCATGAAAGATAACATTTCATGGCATATTGTTACATCTACCATTGAATCTATATTAGGTAAAGGGAAAGGATCCTTTGGGCATGCTTTGTTGAGGTAGGTGAAATCCACACATACTCTCCATTTTTCATTATTCTTGGGTACTACTACCACATTGGTGATCCATCTAGGAAATTTCACTTTTCTTATCATCCCTGTTTTGAGTAACCTTTCTACCTCTGCTTGGATAATCGTATTCTTCTCCGGTGCATATTTTCTTCTCTTTTGGTGTATATGTCTGAAAGTGTTATCTATACAAAGTTTGTGAGTAATAATATATTTAGAAATACATGTCATGTCTTCGTGTTTCCAGGCGAAGGTTGACTTTCTTTCTTTTAGAAATTCTAGGATCCTTGATTCAAATCACGGATACATGATCCTAAGAATATTTTGTTGTCAGGATCCTCTGGAATTAGGATAGCTTCTTTCACATCTTGTTCGCTTGCTTCTAACACCTCGTGATCCTTTTTCTTTAATTGTTATGCTAGCCTTGACTTTACGGATGGTTTCATGGAGGATGTGTAACAATCCTTGGCTTCTTGTTGATCACTTGCTATCTTAACAACTCCCCATAGGGTTGGCATCTTGATACATTGACGGTATATGGAAGGTACTGCTTTCATATCATGGATCCATGGTCTTCCCAAAATAGAATTTTAGCAGGATAAAGAATCAATGACACAAAATTTTTGAATTTAATTCACCCCTTCTATATAAATAGGTAACTTGATTTCCCCACCAGTGTTCTTGACTTCTCCGCTGAATCCTACCAATACTGAGGACTTCCTTAGGATTTCTTCTTCTGGGATATTTATTCTTTTCAAGGTTTCAAACTGGATTATGTTAATTGAACTTTCGCCATTGACCAGGATCCTTCATACATAATGGTTAGCCATATATAAGGTGATAACTAGGCCATCATGATGAGGATCCAAAATATTTTCTTTGTCTTCTTCTTCTTCAAAGGTTATGAATTTTTTTATCATCGAGAGTTGTTATTTTGGTAAGCTTGGTTTCTTTCTTGGACTTGGACTCTTTAGCATGTCTTTTGGCTGCAGAGTAGGAAGTACCACATATGTCGGGTCCTTCTAATATAAGTTTAACTATTCTTGGATCCGGGGAAGAAGATGGTGCCCTTTCTGCGGGTTTGTTATCCTCTTATTGTGTTCCCTTTTCTTCCCAAGAGATCCTTTAACTATCCATTGCTCAAAAGGTGACTTATTTCCTTCCTTAAAGCGATATAATTTTCAGTTGCGTGTCAAAAGTCTTCATGATAAGCACACCACTTGGATTGATCCTTCCAGGATGAAACTTTGTCATTCTTTATTGCTATCGAGCCTTGTCTCCAAGATCCTGCATAGCAAACATTAGTCCAGGCATGTCAACAGAAGAACAATAATCGCTAATCCTCGGATATTCTTCCTCCTCCTCATCATCTTCACCCTACATAAAGTTAACTTTACAATTGTTAGGTTTTGTATAAGTTTTGGATTTGTTTGATGGTTGGGATGAGGATTCTGAATTCCGGTTTGGAAGAGCATAGCTACATCCTGGTGCATTGATCCTTTATTGGATCCTCTGATCTTCTTCTAGTCTAATGAATCGTAGAGCTCTATTCCTGACTTCATCTAATTTCCTACAAGTATTCATGACAATATGCTCATAAAACCGAGAACCATTCTTCAATCCCATCTTGAAAGCTTGGACTATTGTTGCCATATCAATGTTTGGGATGTCCAATGCTTCCCTTCAGAACATTCTAACTTAATCTCTAAGATATTCTTCATGCTTTCGAGTGATCTTGTATATATCATTAGTTAACTTCTCAAATGACATGCTACAAGAAAACTTGTTATTAAATAAATTAACTAAATGTGCAAAAGAAGTAACAGAATTAGGAGGGACACTCAATAGCCATTTTAAGGTTAATCATGTAAGAGTTGATCCAAAGCCCTTGCATAAGCATTATAAATTTATATTAGCTGAGATGAGTATGATCTCCATCCTTACTTTAAACTGAGCCACATGTTCTTCAGGATTCGTCATTCCGTCATAAAGCTTCATGTTGGAAGTTTGGAGCGTTTCGGGATTCAACATCACATATTGGTGAGGCAACCCTCGAAACCTTCGTACTTGCTACGGTCATCTCTGGTATAGGTTGAACTATGCCAGGAATGCTGAAAATCATGGTTTTCAACTTTTACAATTCCTTAGTCATCGCAGGATTTATCCCTGTATCCTACACAAATCCAGCTTAGTTAGAATTTAAAATAGGATCTTGATTGATGTTACCGATATTTGGATCCTTATGTGATAATCCTGGGATCCTTTTGGGGATCCTTGTTGCCGTGATTCTGGCTGGTAGTTCATGATTGTGAACTTCAGGTAGAGGATCCATAGGAATGAAATCCTAGATGCTTTTCCCTCAGGGTCCTGATGTGCTGAAGCCTTTATTGTCTTTGCCTCTGGATCCTAAGGCTTCAAGGTTCATCATCCTAGGCTGTGGGATAGCTACTGGTTTCGCTATTTTAGCCTTCGCTGACTTAAATTTCTGAATCTCTTCTAAGAATACTTTGTTGATTTCTTGTTGCTTGGCCATTTGCTTCCGGACTTGGTTGAACGAAGAAAGGATATCATTATTTGAAACCATGATAGGATCCTCAGCTCAAGCAAATGGTGGGTAAGGTAGACTAATATATGCATTCTTCATGGTGTTATCCGGCCTTCTTGGAGGTGGTGGCATCCATGGAAGAGAGTGGCTCAAACCCGCGCTTGAAGATTGAGTTAATGGGTAAGTTGACTTATTTTGAGACGATGATTGCTTTAACTGAGATGCCATTGGTGATGATTAATAGGTAGTGATTGTTCACCAAACTAAGGAATCGAATGTGTAAAGCACCACTGTCCCACGGTAGGCGCCAAACTGCTTTGATCCAAAATTACATAAGGATAATCAAGTAACCAAACTTTGATTGTTAGGTAGGTTGCATGTGTATGTAATCAAAATATTCAGTAAACAGTACAGGTAACAAAGTGATATAGCGAGGAAAAACCCTTGATCCTTAGAGGATCTCCAGCAAAAAACCTTGGGAGGGGAAAACTATCCCACTGTCTCAATTATATAAATGAAAATCAGTGATTAAAAGTGTTGGAAGTGCCCAATCACTGCTATGAGTACAATAGTGTGTAATCTGGGTGTGTGTCCGTGTCTTATGCGATCTAGACAACTTCTATATATAGTTACATGAGTTTCAACTAGCAATAATAAGGAATAATGAGCATTAATTGTCCTGGCGAGGATCCTGGAGTAGTTACATATTTGCATATCTTCACCATTAAATGGTGGTTATAATAGCTCCAATGTCATAATATTGAATCTTTGACCGAGTATTCAGCTATGAATTAATGGTTGACCGTTACCTGCAAGATCAAGTCATAGGTGAAAGGATAATATCAATATATACTGATATTTACTGAGGATATTGTCTTCTGTCTATGATCCTGATGGAGTGCGAGGATTTTGCCTGTCTCTTTGAGGCTTTTACCGACAACAATTGCCAATTTTCTTCTTCAGCAGTAGGGTGTCGACGGTGTCCGAACCGGCCAATCACCAACTTGCTATGAAGTGGCGTGATTTAAGAAAAAAAACGTCGACATTTTTAGGTAGTTAGAACAACATATAACCAATGGCTAAATGGAATGGAATAAAGCCGATATCATGACAATAAATCAAACAATAGGCATGAGTGTTACCCATGTTGAAATTTTCATATCGTTGCAAACTACCAAACACGTGTACCGTTTTGATCAAAAATCGGTTTAAGGATCAAGTAACCAAATTCGTATGTGAGGTTTAATGCTTGTATGAATGAAATAATCAAAGTAATAGATGTAAATGATGAACAATTAGATTTATATAAGGAAAAGCCCTTGGTAACTAGTATACCTCCGGTATAAAAACTCGGGTAGTGAAAATTATCACTACCGATTGTATTATCACTCAAAAATTGATTACAAAATACGAACTTAGGCTGAAGTGAGTACAACATGTAAGTAGTTTGCTGAGAATTCAAAGTAAACTATGTGTAGTGTGTGTTTTTTAGCCACAGTTCGATGATATATAAAATAAGTTACAAACGGCTATAAACTAATTCTTCTATAAATTAGGCCATGATCTTCCACTCTTTCTTCAAACCGTTGCTTCGTGGTAGGTCACCTGCAAGGGATTAGCAAATGTATCTTCTGTGAATATAGGACAGCCGGTAGACACGTTCAAACACCTGCAAATAAGATGAAATGATTTTCGGAGACAACTGTTAAGGATCCTTAAACCATACTGGATCCTTGGCCCTAGAAGTAGACATTTACGAGCGCTGAGTATAATTGATCTTCAAGGATCAATGATCTCGGTCCCAACAATTGTCCCCAAATATGATTGTTTTGAATGGAGAACAGCTGTCACATTTTATCCTGAGAAATTTAAATCGTAATCGTCGATGAGAAAGTGACGTGACCATCGCCTGCAGACCCATCATTATCCCTATTTTATAGATTGGAGACGCCTTATAACTATACCTTCTTCCAGATTAAAACTATTTTTCCGGCGATAATCCTCAGGTATTTTCTCTTCTTTCATGAATTCTTCTTTCATTATATCACATCTTCTCTCGCAATCCTTGACTATGCCGAAGAAAAACTCTAAACCCTCCTTTAGTTCAAGCCCAAGGGAGATCGTTTCTGAACTCAGAAGCCAGAATCTTTTGAAAGATCCAGTTTTTGAAATCTGAAATTTACCAACAAGGAAATCGAGAATATTTCTCATTGTTTCCTCAATGGGACCGTCTTTAGACCTTACGACCCTCAAGTAATAAGCGATAATATTTCCAGCATCTGGATCTGTTTCCTTGCACTTCCTTTCTTGCTTGGCTACTTCTATCCCTTCCTTAATCTGATGGAGACTTTATTTTCGTTCACCGGCATGGGCTACATTCAATCCATGTCGATGATGTGGAGAACTTTGCACATTATCGAGTGATTGATTGTATAGAAGAATCTTGATTTCACCATTTCAGCCCTTTCTTGCCTGTACACCTTAGTTACCCATTGTTCTAGTAGGTTTGTGTTCAAGAGTAAACTGTTTCAACCCCTTCCGGTGAACAAAACCACCCATAATGACCAGAGCTGGAAGAACCAATTTTTCTTTGTCAAGAGGGACTCCATCCCAAATGGGAATACCTTATCCACTAGCTGGATCCTTAAGGGTATGATAGTGGATCCAGAGAATACATGATTCCTCGATTACTGGTTTATTGACTTGAAGTTTATTCTTGTTTTTCCAACTTCTCGAATCTTGCTGCAGATCTTGGGGGAATAAAAAGGGCGAAAAGGTTTCTTGCTTGGATCCTTTTGTTTAGGATCATAGGTGAAGAATCTTCAGTCGATTCAGGTGAAGAAACCGCAAGCTCTTCATATATAATGTCAAGCAAGTTAGTCCTGTATATTCAATAGATAGAAGGGATTAAATAAAGAAGAAGAGAATAGATTAGGAAGAACTTATCTTTCTCTTTTCTGTTTATAGAGGCATTCAAAAGTCTGGAAGCAAGCCTGCGAAGAATCTCATCACAAAGTTTCAGCTGGAAGATGTGGATACTTTGATTTCCTCCCGCTCTAAAGACAAGAAGCCTGCGAAAAGTTCCGGCCTCATCTAATCTAAGACTGTGGTCACCTGCTCCAAGGCAGGGGGTAAAGTAAAAGGGATTCTAAAGCTAATGCCCAGCAGTTATTTCATCAAATATCTGAGGTAAGGATCCTTTATTCACTGGTGTATAGGTTTAGACATATCCTAAATTTGTCATATGTTTATAGGGTTTGGCCGGTATCAAAGCTTTCCATGAACAGACTGTGGCTAATCTGGAGAAGGAGCTAACCAAGTATCGACCGGCATTGTCCTGAAGGATAATTTGATCTCAGAGCTTCAGGTGCAAAAGAATACGTTGGAGGATCGATTTGCTCTTTCTGACGTACGAGCTCAAGAGCAGGTGATGGAGGTCATAGAACAAGCCAAGGTTTGGGCTGGCAAAGCGAGATGGCCAGGATCAAGATAGCGGAGGAGGCTGAAGATACCAACATCGATAGATCCAGCTGGAATGTGGCTTTGTGAAAGAAGACTCTTGCTGGGTTTGGTGATGAAGGTGAGGATATCGGGGCTGAGAAGAAGAATGAGGATGCTGGAACTAGCGGGGCTAAGGATGATGTGGTGGTGAAGGAGTAAGCAGGTCAATGGGCGATGATGATCATGATGACTAGGCCAGAGCCCATTTTTTAGAAGGTTTAGGTTGGTATTTGCTAATGGTGGTTTTTGTTGAACTATGTTTATTGTAATTCCCAGGATCTGAGATCCTTAAGACAATATGAAAGGTGGCTTTGGTGGAGGGATCCTCTGTTTGGGGGATGAAGCCTTAGCCATCTTTCTCTTTAATTTCCTGCATGAACTTATTATGACTTTGACTATGTTTGAACCGGGTGGATGGTCCATGTTTTGACAGTGAAGCCCGGGTCAAATCCTTTGAATGCTAGTAATGACATAACTCTTTTTGCTTTTGAATTAACATTTGTATGCTAGAATAGAGGATCCTTGATCCTTATTGCCTTTGTCTTGAATTGATTTCCTGTTAAAATAGTTAACCAAAAGAAAACATAAAAAATAGAAAAGTTGGATTTAAGTCCAACCAGCTTGGGGACAAGCCTAAAATTCGTGGGGACAAGCCCAATAATGCGGGCGACGATCCGATCCTTGGCGTTCGCCTAGTTAAACGTGGCGACGAGTGTGACACCCCGTAAATTAAGTCGTTTTCCGTACAATCACTAAACATGATTTCTTAACGTTAATTTCCACTAGATTCAATTTTGTTGAGTTTTAATCACAACGAATCTGGCATTAGCCGCACATACACGATACATTGCATTTAAATAATTTTTTTCTATAAATTACTCGATCTTTTGGTCTTATTTGAAAAAAAAAGACGTCAGCAATATTATTAAACCGGATCGAATATATATTTAAACGAGCCTGGACAGATAAATTCTATGTTATACGATTACATTTTTATAAAATATCCAAACGTCGAATACGAAATAAATCACGGGCGTTGGTGATAAAATATTTTATACCAATAGAGTATTAAAAGAAGAAAATAAAACATAAGATATCATGTACTTATTTACAAACACAAAAATTCAAAATAATACTTGCGTATAACTAGACACGTTTACCTTTAATGAGAATTAGTCGGCATAAACTTTAATCCTTGCGTACCAACATATATATATATATATATATATATATATTATATCCTAAATTATTAAATCAAAACCTAAGATTTAAAACCAAAACGTAAACAAACTATCTAACTCAAATAAAATTTAGTTAAAACTCCTGAATCCAGACAAACTTTATAAATATATGACATCAAAGTTAACACTAGTGAATCTAGATTAAATTGTCATTTTGCTTGTTCCCATTTCAAAATTTACAAAAGTTATTATTGTTAGTGTTAGGGCACGGATTTTCAGTATCCTCAGCAAAGATTATATTCAGGACGAATCCAGGATGCGGTATCCTCTAAGATAACCGGTATCCTAATTTCATTATATGTATAACACGATCTTTGCTACTTTCTATGTTTACCAGGTCAAAGATTGTTATTGTGATCTCCCAAAGACTCGCGCTTTCAGTTAATAAAGCGTGTCAAGAAAGGAAACGTGCTGATTGAAGGGCTAACGGCTAATTGGAATGATTCCTTACTTTCCTTAAATATAGGGCATATTGTTAGTTTTATATTGTATAAATAAAGCTCTATACGGATCATAACACACACACTCTAGCAGTCGAGAACTTACTAGTACTCGCACTCTTTGTAATCACGATCAAGTTTGAGCTCCACAATTGTAATCACCTTTGTTATTAATAAACTGGTGGTGATAGTTTTCACCGCCCGGGGTTTTTTGCTTGTTATCCTAAGGATAACGGGTTTTTTTCTCGCAACAAATCTTTGTGTTCAAGTACTTTACGTTCATTTCATACAAGCACCTGGTCCCGATTACTAATTTGGTTACAAAATTACCATTGTCAACTTTTGACCAAAACAATTTGGCGCCTACCGTGGGGCAAACGGTGCTTTAATCCATTAAATCTGTTTATTTCATTCACCTTCATTCTCTTTACAATGGCCTCACAACCAAAAACCAGTTCAGTCTTTTCTCCGGTGGTCACTACTGCTTCAAGTGTCAACCCAGGACCTCCACCACCGCCGAAGAAAAATACTCAGTCCAGAGGAGAACTTCCACCATTCGCGGGATCCTCTACACGGGTCGATCCGGTTATATCTAACAATGATATTTTTGCTTTGATGAAACAGGTCAAGACGCATATGGAGCAGCAAGAGAAGACCAACTCAAGGCTATTCAAGGAGATTGAAGGAATCAAAAAGAAACCAGGGCAGGAGGCCACTCCAATCATGCCCAGGGTCCTTGACTTTGATTCTCCAGGATCTTCCATCCTTCGAATCCCTGATCTTTGGGGACACAATCAGCAAGGATTCCATCGCAGCAGCAATCAGGATACTGGGGAGCCTTTCCTTCGGTATCCTCAGAGTTACCCAGACCAACGAGACTAGGGTCCATCAACATGCAGCCTCACTCAATCGTGCCTGCCGGCATATTCTCATCAGGATCCCCTATGGTGTCTTCGGAAGTGCATGTTGGAGATGACAACCCTATGCAGGCACCGCCTTATCCTGGGGATACCATCAATGGAGGAATTAACCACCCAAGCTCAGGATACCAAAGACCTAACCAAGATCCTGGTTACAGTTTACTTAATTCTAATTTATACACTAACCGTGGATCTGTGCAGGACAAAGGGATATCCCCCGATATAGCCAGGGAATTACAGAAGATTGAAATATATGATTTCTAGTATCCCCGGGATAATCCGTCCCATAGCTGAAGTTCCAGCGGGCAGCCACAAACTTTCCAGGTTCACTTAGCCCATATGCGATGTGGAGATCCCCAAAAATTCTAGACGCCTAACATGAAACTTTATGGGGGCACTACGGATCCTGAGGAGCATGTAGCTCAATACAAAGAAAGGATGGAGGTCAACCCTATCCCCGCAGAAATCAAAGAAGCCTGTCTATGTAAAGGGTTTGGTTCAACACTAATAGGGCCGGCCCTCAAATGGTTATTAAGTATTCCTTTCAATACTATCACTTCCTTTGCTCATTTAATTAACTTGTTTAATAATCAATTTTCTTGTAGTAGATCTTTTGAGAAAATGACAGGTGATTTATATAGAATTGTTCAGCATAACAATGAATCCCTAAGGGATTATATAATCAGATTTAGCAGGGAAGCTTTGAAAATCCCCAACCTTGATATGGCAGCTGCTGTTGAAGCCTTCAAGATGGGACTTAATAACGATTCTCCTTTCTACGAAGACCTCGTCATGACTCCATGCAGGAATCTTGATGAAGTCAGAAACAGGGCGTTGAGATACATTCGGCTGGAAGATGATAAGAAGGCTCATGGAGGTTTGGTTATCCCAAAGTATGAGTCTACCAACAGGAAATCAGACTCTCCCCAAAAGTTCTTTAGGCCAAAGCCTTATTCCAAGCAGGATAATCCCAAGATCAACGCTGTGGAAGAAGACGAAGACGACGAAGAATACCCTAAAATATCCGAATATTGCTTTAACCTTGATATTGGTGGTGTAGTTTGTGCCATGCAGGATTTAGGTGACAAGGCCAGATGGCCTAAGAAGAATGAGAAGCCCGGATCAAACAAAGACAAGTCAAAATGGTGTGCATTCCATGAAGACTTTGGCCATCGGACAGACGATTGTATAGCACTCCGGAAGGAGATAGGGTACCTTCTCAGTAAGGGACACCTAAGGAACTATTTGGAAGAAATAAGAACAAGATTCAGGATCCTATCAAGATACCTAAAAGGGCACCTTCTCCACCACCCGGGGCTAAGGTGGTATCCTTTATCTCGAGAGGATCTGAGATCTGTGGGACCTCGTATTCAGCAGCCAAGAAACGTTCTAGAGAGACAAAGATGGATAACGGAGAAATACCTCTCCGCACTTTCACGTTGACAACTCAAAGAATCATATCCTTCGATGAGGAGGATAGATGTGGCCTTGGGGATCCCAACCACGACGGTTTGGTAATCACTTTATGTATAGCTAACTGTTTTGTGCGCATGATACTCGTTGATGGAGGAAGCTCTGTAAACATTATCCAGATGGATGCATTGAAGAAATTGGACATTCCGGAAACGGAAATTATCCCAAAATCCTCAGTCCTTGTCGGATTCAGTGGCAAAACCAAGAACACCTTGGTAGAAATAAAACTTCCAATATATATTGAGGGAACTAACTCCCTACAAAAGTTTTGAGTTATTGACTCTTTATCTTAATGTAATGTGATTTTAGGCAGGCCCTGGATCCACAGCATGAAGGCAGTACCCTCAACCTACCATCAGTTTGTGAAACTCCCAAGTCCTTGGGGAGTCATCAAAATTGAGAGTGATCAACAAGATGCCAAGGAATGTTATGCTTCATCAATGAAGTGGACTACAAAGCCTACTCAAGCATAGCAATTACAACAACAACCAGGGAAGGTCCTGCAAGCAAGAGAGCAGGATGTGAAGGAAGTATCTTTGGATCCTCAGGATACTTAAGTCAAAGTATTGTTAGGATCAAGTATTCCTGCGGATATTGAGATGAAATTGATATCCTTTCTAAAGAAAAGAGCTTCTACCTTCGCCTGGAAACATGAAGATATGACAGGTATCTCTAAATCAATAATAACTCATAAACTTGGTATAGATAAATCTTTCAGGCCAGTACATCAAAAACGAAGAAAGTTTGCTCCTGAGAGAAATGCTATCGTACAAAAAGAGGTGCAGAAGCTGGTCAAAACCAAGATGATAAGAGAAGTCCGATATCCTTGATGGTTGGCCAATCTAGTTGTTGTCCAGAAGAAAAACGGAAAATGGAGAGTGTGTGTGGACTTCACAGACCTGAATAAGGCTTGTCCAAAAGACCCATTCCCACTCCCGCACATTGACTCAATGGTGGATGCAACTGCTGGCCACGAGCTGCTAACATTCATGGACGCATCCTTAGGATTTCAACAGATTCAAATGGAGCCTTCAGATCAAGAAGACACGGCCTTCATGACTCCCACAGGTATATACTGTTATACTGCAATGCCTTTTGGACTTCAAAATGCAGGTGCAACATACCAAAGGCTCCTCAACATGATGTTCAAAGACCAACTAGGGGACACGATGGAAGTCTACATAGATGACATGGTGGTAAAGTCGAAGAAGGCTGAGGATCATCTCAAAGACTTGGCAACAGCATTTGATATCCTGGATGAATACAACATGAAATTGAATCCAGCCAAGTGTCACTTTGGGGTCAAAGCAGGAAAATTCCTGGGATACATGGTCACCAAGAGAGGAATAGAAGCAAGCCCAGAGCAGATCAAGGCTATCCTGGATATCAAATCACCAAGAAATGTCAAAGATGTCCAAAGGTTGACCGGAAGAATAGCTGCTCTCAATAGATTCATCTCAAGATCTTCAGAGAAGTGTAAAGACTTCTATGATATCCCGAAGAAGAATCAAAAGTTCGAATGGGGAGAAAGGCAAGAAAGGGCATTGGTATCCCTGAAGGAATACTTATCCTCAGCACCACTTCTAATGAAGCCAGTTGATGGTGAGCCTCTATCCCTATACTTAGCCGTTTCTGGGAGTGCAATCAGTGCCGTCTTGGTCAAGGATCATGAAGGTCAACAACATCCAATATATTATGTAAGTAAAAGTCTACTAGATGCTGAATCAAGGTATTATTATCTTGAAAAGTTAATTTTAGCACTTATAATGGCTTCAACTAAACTAAGACATTACTTTGAAACTCATGCTATACATGTAAAAACTAACTATCCTATTAAAGCTGTTTTGAGAAAACCAGAAATGTCAGGTATGATGGCAAAATGGGCTGTGAAACTTAGCGCATACGATATCTTGTATAAGCCAAGAACAGCCATCAAATCTCAGGCACTTGCCGACTTTGTGGCTGATTTTAGCCAGGATATACTTGAAGAAGTTGAAAAGGAAGTTCAACAATTGAACGTCAAGGAAAGTTGGACTTTGCATACCGATGGTGCCTCCAACATAAGAGGAATAGGTACAGGTATCCTGCTAAAATCACCACAGGGGGACATAATACCTCTATCTATATCTTGTGAATTTCAGGCTACTAATAATGAGGCTGAATATGAGGCCTTAATAGCTGATTTGCAATTAGCTAAAGATATGAAGGTCAGGTATCCTCAAGTTTATGTTGATTCTTTGTTATTAGCTAACCATTTCAATGGCTCCTATGTAGCGATGCAGAAAACTTAGCGAAATATTTAGAAATAGTTAAGCAATTAGCTATATGTTTAGAAACATTTGACATAGTGCAGGTACCAAGAGAAGAGAACACTGAAGCAGATGCCTTAGAAAACTTGGCATCAGCTCTCAAGATACCTGGAGATGTCAAGATACCTATCATGCATATCTTGACTCCAGCAACAAAGGAGAACCTCAAAGTCTTAGAAACTTCAAATTCTAAGGATAATCCAGCATCTTGGACCAATCCCATAATACGGTATCTTTAGGATAACGAGATCCCAGAAGGAGAAAATCCCAGAGCATTCCGAATGAAGGTAACCCAGTATATTATCCTAAATAATGTATTATATAGAAAATCACTTGCAGGTCCATACTTGAGATGCTTGGAATATCAAGAAGCACAAGAAGTTCTCAAAGACATACATGAAGGCGATTGTGGAAACCACACTGGGGGCAGAGCCTTAGCATCCAAGATACTAAGGACAGACTACTTCTGGCCAACAATGAAGAGAGATGCAATGGATTTCTCCAAGAAGTGTGATGCTTGCCTAAGACACAGCAACATATTACATCAATCAGCTCCATTATATCCTATCATCTCCCCATGGCCATTTATGAAATGGGGAATGGAAATTGTGGGAAAGCTGCCCAAGGCTCCTGGTGGAAAAGTCTTTATGCTGGCCATGACAGATTACTTCTCCAAGTGGATCGAAGCAGAGGCATTCGTTCAAATTAAAGAAAAGGATGTGATCTCATTCATCAAATGCAATATCCTGACAAGATTTGGTATCCCGGCGGAGAATGTTTGTGACAACGGATCACAGTTCATCGGAAGAAGAACAACCAACTTTTGTGAAAGTTGGGGAATCAAGATGGTGACTTCAACCCCAGTACATCCTCAAGCTAACGGTCAAGCAGAATCCAGTAACAAGATCATCATCAACAATCTGAAGAAGAAATTGGGATCCAAGAAAGGAAAATGGGCAGAAGAACTACCATTTGTTCTTTGGCTGATAGAACCACTTCGAAAAATGCAACGGGACAAACACCTTTCTCCTTGGTGTTTGGGGCCTAAGCTGTTATCCCTACAGAGATGGTGATCCCCACAGCAAGAACCAGCATCCAAGATATTGAGTCCAACAACCAAAGCCTTGCAGAAGACTTGGATACCATTGATGAACTTAGAGATCTCGCCAGGATCAGAATGGCAGCATACCAACAAAGAATAGTCAAGTCCAACAACAAGAATATCAGGATTCGAAGATTCCAAATAGGTGACATGGTGTTAAGAAAAGCATTTTAGAATACGACTAACCCAGCAGATGGAAAACTAGCTCCGAAGTGGGAAGGTCCTTACCTGATAGATTCGGAGGCAGGAAAAGGGGCCTACAGGTTAATCACTATGAAAGGTGTTCCTATACCAAGAGCTTGGAATGCTATCCACCTCAAGGCGTATTTTTGTTAGTAAACTTAACTGGTATATTGGTATCCTCAAGATGAAGGTATGTTTCCTTATCTATTTTTACATTTTTTAACTTTATTATCCCTATATCAAGTTTACTGTCTTAAGCATCGGAGGGGTGTTAGCCAGGCAAACACCCACCCCTCATCAAGAGCTTAGTGTTTTGCAGTTATCCTAAGGATACATTATCTCGACAACAATCAGAGGCTGATCACCTCCCACACGAATATGATATCCCTGATATCCCCTAAGGTTTAAAGGTCTTCACCTTTCCAACGAACGCCAGGGGCACACGAATATGATATCCCGAATATCTCAAAAGGTTTAAAGGTCTTCACCTTTCACCTTTCTAACGACGCCTGGAGCCCACAATGATTCGGGTATAGTTCGAGGCAGGCTGACCAGACCAGCTGACAATCCGTCTGTTGTTGGCTATATACCGAATCCTTATGATAAGTGGCAGACGTGTCACACAAATGGTTTATAACATTTTCATGTTATCTAAGGTTTATAACACGTCCGTGTTATCTAAAGTCTTGGCATAATCATGCTCATGCGTTTGGGACCTTCCCCAGTTTTATCTCAAGTTTAGACATTTTCATGTCTCTAAAGTAAAGGCCTAGTCGCCAGTAAAAAGGCTTTATCGCCAGTTAATGGGCTTTGTCGCCATAATTGTCTAACTTTGTTTTGACAGATCGCAAAATCTAAGAAGGTTACTAAGTCGCTTTTTAACTTAACAAAATCCCAGAAGCTTGATACTTAAAAAAGGTCAAAGATTGGGGACATCACATGTAAGCCTATTGGATTAATAAACGATCTCCGCAAAGGTACTATTTATACTTAGTTTTATCACACAATTTATATTGCAAGGTATGATCTTTTGGTTTGATTGTGATAACTCACACAAAGAATAAGGATACATTATCCTTAAGATATTTTTTGTCGATTCCTAATAATTCTTTTGATTATGTTTTCTAAAAATATATAATCGTTAAAACATTTTATCAGAATACATTAGTCTCAATGTTTTATTAAAATTCTTAAAGATATATAATTCTCAAAATGTTTGAGAAACATATTTTCAGGATACGTTATCGCCAAAGCGACTTGTCTCAGAAAATGAAATATATGTGATATTTTAGCTAGAACTTATTCAGATAAGTTAAGTAATAGACATAGTGCTTAAGGCCAAAAGATTATGTTATAACTGATCATAAGTGCAGAAAATTAGAAAGGCAACACTCGGGTTTCGTCTTGAAAAGCCAAGATCCCTTCACCCGAATATTGCCAGATGTTCAAAAGTCAAGATAACATGGGCTTCATCTTGGAATGTCAAGATCCATCCACCCATTTATCCTATTATCCTAAGCTTACTTGTTCAAGACAGGAAAATAAAAATTGTTCAAACAGACCACTCAACCCAACATCAAGCACATAAAAATTGGGCTCAGGCTTTTTCTTTACCGCCATCACTGCCCAATGGCACCTCATCACCAACCGCCTTTGCTGCTCCCTTGGTCGCCACATCCATTGCCTCCTCCGCAACCTTTTCCACTCCGCTCGGACCAGCTGCCTCCACTGTGTCCCCATCAAGCTCAGCCAGTATCTTCTCTCAGCCAGCAACATCCCAGAAGGGGGTATCCAGACCAGCGTCCTTCGCCTCTTTAGCCATCTTGAGCCGAGATTGGAATACAGCAACAGCAGCAGACTTCTTCGCCCCCTCCATAGCATCATAAACCTTTATCAAGCACTCCGCCTCTTGATGAACCAACTCCTTCTTGACCAGTGACAACTCCAGTTTCAGGTCATCTAGCTCTTTGGTCTTCTTATCAAGAAGACTAGTCGTTGTCACCCCCATCTTCATCACTTTAGAGATACGAGTATGGGCTTCATGGAGTTCAAGGCTCATGGCAGCAAACCGGGAGGAAAGATACTCGAGGCCCTACAAGGATAAAGAATCCCCAATAAAAGTTATTCTCAGGATGTGAGAAATCATGACAAACGAAGAAGATACCTGCTGAGTCTTATTCATGGCGTTATGGAAATCAACATCGCGCACGGGAACGGATTCGCTGGTCTCCTGTCTCTTCCGTTTCTTAGAACCTTTCGCTCGACTGCCTTCTGGACGTGGGATAGAGCTGGATATGGGTTCTTTCTTGATAGCGCTTCGGGTGGATACCATGCTTTCAATATCTTCAAGGGCAAAAGCAGAAGCAGACTTGCCTACAAATACACAGGTTAGTATCCCTAATCCTTAAAATGTTTATACTAACATCTCAAATGTTTCTTACCAGACATAACGAAACTTGAGGACGGAGATGGTTCTTGAAAACTTGACTGAAGATAATACGTCCTCTCTTCCTCGTCAATAAGAAAGAAGCAATCTTATCCTCGGTTTCTCTGGTGGGAGGAGCGATCTCAAAAAACTTCAAAGCTGCAGAAACAAAAGAAAACATACCAGTCACAAAGATGTCAATGTATATCTTCAAGATAAAGTATCCTACTTTTGGTCACCCAGAGGTATGGAAGGTTTTCGGGATTCGGAAGCGAGTCTCTCCTAACAAAGAAAAATTGTTTCTTCCATTGGTCATTGTTCCGGGTGTTTTTCAAAACTAATGGGTTCCGACCAAATCTGATTTTGAGAAGGTATCTTGAGGATCCGTGGCTACGAAGATCATACACGGATGCTAGCTCCGAAAGAGTGAAATCAAGAGCATGATCCGTAATCAATCTCTCTAGAACAAGCAGAGTCCTCCAAACCATCGACATGGTTTGGGCGAAACTAAGGTCCGTTCTAGGAAAGAACTCTGTGGTCAAGGCAGGGAATGGATACGAAAAGCCGATTTTGAACGGCAAAAAAGGAAAACAAATCCAGGTCTTAGAGACCAAGTCAGATACGACCGCCAGATCAAAGGGTCGGAAAACGGTTCCCGGAGGGAAGCAGCCTCGGGATTGTAAGCTTGCAATATCATTGTTATTAAACGTGCATATCTCGCTCACGGGATTGGCAAGAAGATTTTGGGACACGAAGTCCTCAATACCAGAATCATGGAGTTTAGGGCTCATGATTTCCATAAGCTAAAGGAGAGAAAGTAAGAAAAGATTACCTGGATGGAAGAACAAGTGACTGAAAATGTTATTTATCCAAGTTATTATAAGGACGGCCTAGGGTTTACTCAAAGGACGGACGGATGACATGTGCATCAGAAATCCACCACACATGTGAAGATTCAAAATTCAAAATTCAAAAATTTTACAGCTGTAAACCATATCTACAGCTGTTAAATTTGGGGACAATTGTTAGGGCACGGATTTTCAGTATCCTCAGCAAAGATTATATTCATGACGAATCCAGGATGCGGTATCCTCTAAGGTAACTTGTATCCTAATTTCATTATATTTATAACACGATCTTTGCTACTTTCTATGTTTACCAGGTCAAAGATTATTATTGTGATCTCCCAAAGACTCGCGCTTTCAGTTAATAAAGCGTGACAAGGAAGGAAACATGCTGATTGAAGGGCTAACGGCTAATTGGAATGATTCCTTACTTTCCTTAAATATAGGGCATATTGTTAGTTTTATATTGTATAAATAGAGCTCTATACGGATCATAACACACACACTCTAGCAGTCGAGAACTTACTAGTACTCGCACTCTTTGTAATCACGATCAAGTTTGAGCTCCACAATTGTAATCACCTTTGTTATTAATAAACCGGTGGTGATAGTTTTCACCGCCCGGGGTTTTTGTGCTTGTTATCCTAAGGATAACGGGTTTTTTCTTCGCAACAAATATTTGTGTTCAAGTACTTTTACGTTCATTTCATACAAGCACCTGGTCCCGATTAGTAATTTGGTTACGAAATTACCATTGTCAATTTTTGACCAAAACAGTTAGTATGTTGACTTCCATGATCCTCATGTGACCCACCTCCCATCTCAAAACCAATTTATGAACAATCACCATCATCATTCTATTCTTTTGATTTAAGTTTTAAATTAAATCTAGTACAACTATGATCAAAGATTTGAAGCAAAAATCACTGTCACAACACCATACATGGCATCACCAACCTACTTAACTCTCAAGACTCAACCTATTGTCCTACTTTCTTATTTGTTACTCTCACATGTCCAACCCGGTCCTCTCTCAACCTACCCTCTTCCTTTGATTTTGTTTATCCAACACTCAACCTCAATTCTTTTCCAATGAGTATGTTAAGAGAGGACCATCCATTCACCATGCCTTGCTTATGATACATAAGGAATACAATGGTTATTTATCAAAGCACACAACACAAGCAAACTAAATACACACAATATACAGCAACAACTCAATCTCTCCCTTTTCACTTTATTTTACACTGGCTCCACTACCCACCTTCACGGCAGCAAACCGCCACCATCAATAGCCACCTCCGTCACCATCGGTGACAACCTCCACTATACCCTCTAGCAGTCACCACACCACCACTAGCTGGAACCACCTTCAGGGCTACACACTCTTGGTTGACAACCGTCCACTGCGGAAAACCACACATTGTGCACAGAAACAACCATCATACAACCACCACCGCCACCATCGTTCAACACCAAAACACCACCAATAACATTCCACACTCTCTCGCTCCATACCCGTTACACCATAACGCCACCGCAATACACCACTGCCAACCCGTCACCAGCAGCAACCGCCTCCACCCTTCCAGCGGCCACCACGAACCACCGCCTTCGAAGTCCGGAACTACCACAATCGCTCACCACCACCTTCTCTCTCTCTGTAAAATCTCCCTTTAAGGTAATACGTACACACACATACTTATGATTCTCTTTCTCTCTCTTGAAGCACCACCCGGAGGAACCACCACTTTCTAACGCCAAACACCACCTCCATCGGTACGCCACCAACCATCGACGCACCACCTGATCATAGATCCAAACTCGACTCGAGATACCCTACGGTCCATTATTACACCCGAACCCGGCCCGAAACGCTCTTCGGACTCTTACCGTAGACCGGCCATGACGGGCCCGTTAGCGGTTTTCAATCTAAAGAAGCAACTAGGAACGTGAAGTTGGCAGGCTGAGTATCATGAAGCGGAAACTAGCTCAAGTTTTTCTTGTTTCATCATCCTAAAAAAACCCCGAATCTTAAAGCATCGTGAGCATTACTCTTCTAAAACTATCTTTACTTTACAAGGTTATAAAGTGTGTTTATGCTAAGATTTTCACCCATGAACATCCACACACAAACATGTTTAAATAAAGTTTAAAACTATAAATCTAAACATAATGTGCAATAATGATAAATATGGTTTAAAAGTGAGTCTTATGACTAGAAAAGGAATTTAAAAATGCTTATCATATATGTCCATTCATGAGGTTTCTTTAAAGATGGATTTTGTAAAAAAATACATATATATGCACATTAGTTTGCTAGGGAGATGGAAAGTATTTTTAAACAAGTACGCACACGTGGAATGGAAAACCAATATTTTTTGTTCAAACGGTGATTTTACTTAAATATAGATAAATTAGATATTAGCTATGAGAAAAGAATAATATTATAAAAAAATTTTAGGAGTTATACGACCAAAACGATATATAAAATCGGTTAAGAGTTTATGAACAAACGTGCAAATATGTTAAGTTTTACAATCATAACTTAAAGAAATATTACTTTGAAATAAATATATAGTGTGAATATATATTTATTGCTTGACCAAACGAATCGGCTATATAAAAACAACACCAAGAAGAATTATATTCTTAATATTTATATAAGTATATAAATATTTACTTTCAAAAAGAATACAAAACCTTATCACCAACGGGTCATCCAGATATCAAACGAAACATTCGGTTGGTGAAAGCAACCGACACAATATAATAAACGAAACATCTAGTTGGTGAAAGCAACCGACGTAAATGTAAACGAAACGTCTGGTTGCTGAAAGCAACCGACACAAACGTCATAAACGAAGCGTCTGGTTGGTGAACACAAATGTAATAAACGAAGCGTCTGGTTGGTGAAAGCAACCGACACAAATGTAATAAACGAAACGGCTAGTTGGGTGAAAGTGACTAGCATAAACCGACTTGCGAGTCGATAATGGTAACTAACTGACCTTACACGTTTAGGACGTGTGAAGGCAGCGGACCCAGGTGCAAACCGAAATTGTTAACGAATTGAACACTGAACGTACGAGGTGAGTTTCACTAACCCCTTTTACTATTTTACCGTTTTATTGTTTTATAAATCCGGGGTGGAAAACATACACAAATGCTTTTATATACGATAATTAGGAACAAAACACCAATCCTTATGTGAACATGAGTTGAACTATGTAGTGCTATAAGTCCCTTGCTTACATACTATAACCATTAGCTAACGGAGTTAGCCACAGGAATATACAGATAGTACTATTGACGTTGACATTTCCCCCTATTTTAGGTTAGTCACTCTAACCTCCGATATTGCATCGAAACAGGGTGTGTATATTCCATCTGTGAGATTTGAACAGGGCAAAAGGGTATAAGTCGTGGTTTGGTTATAGGCTCAGGGTTCGTCATATTAATTCGTAGATTTAGCTAGGCTATAGAGGATCATCGTATTTGTTTCAATATATTATCGTATACTTGTTTGCGAACTGATTAAATGATTTATGAATAACGTGATTTTATATCGAATCTCAAAACCTGTGAACTCACCAACCATTGTGTAAGGAATCATGAAAAACGCACGTGATTTCATATCGAATCTCAAAAACATACTTTTTATGAATAACGTGATTTCATATCGAATCTCAAAAACATACTTTTTAAAACGTATGTTTTTCAGGGAATTAACAACATACATAAGGAATCATGAAGACGGGATCTCATTGTACAATTAGGATACCATTTTGATGTTTAACTACTTTTGCTTAAAAACAAATTATAGTTTGTAAACACTTTTTACACTATTGGTATCCTAATACAATTATGGTGGCGATAATCATATGCTTACGATATGCATGATGTCACGCACTCGCGTTTCCGTTTTACCGGGTTGTGAAAACGAGCCTACCCTGGCGTTGGGCTTAACTTGTGTATATGGTACGTTATTTAATTCATAGGATCCAGGATATGATCTTTAGCCAGAAATTGTTAGCCACATGTAGTGCACTGGTCCCATAGCCTCCAACCATCTCCGGATAATCGTTCGCTCCAGGCGAGGGTGCCAAAACCCTAAATTCACGTGATAAGGTGAAAACCTTATAAACTTGGGGACAAGCCCAATTAAACTTAGGAGAGAGTTGGCCAACCTGGTTTTTCCACTTAAGGGCCCTGATGCTCGGCATTTCTGCAAACTAGATGTATTTGACAAAAACAAGTACTCAACATAGTTAATATCAATATAAAGTAAGGTTTTACCAAATAACGGGTTGATGAAACTGATTAGGATCAAGGATCCTAATTAACAAAAATATTTTTTGAGATGAATGGCATTCTAAGCCCTTGGGAGCATGTCACCTTCCATATTCAATAAATGATATGCCCCTTTCTAGCCTTAGATTCGATTAAGTAGGGACCTTCTCACTTAGGTGCTAACATTCCATCGGCAGGATTGGTTGTATTTTGGAAAGCCTTTCGTAGAACTAAATCTCCAATTTCAAATCTTCTGAGCCTAATGTTCTTGTTGTATGCGCCGGCTATCTTTTGTTAGTAAGCTGCCATTCTAAACCTTGCTTGATCTCTAAGTTCCTCAATAGTATCTAAGTCTTGGAAATGATTTTCATCATTCATCTGAGGATCACAGATGCTCGTTCTAGAAGTTAGATACACCATTTCAGTAGGGATTACTGCTTCAGCTCCAAAGACTAACGAGAATGGTGTTTGTCATGTGATATTCTTTGGAGTTGTTCTATCTGCCCAAAGCACATAGGGTAGTTCCTCAGCCCATTTGCCTTTCTTTACTCCAAGCTTCTTTTTTAAGTTGTTGATGATGATCTTGTTGCTTGATTCTGCCTGGCCATTTGCTTGTGGATGAACCGGTGTTGAAGTGATCATCTTAATTCCCCAACTGTCACAAAAGTTAGTTGTTCTTTTCCCAATAAATTGGGAACCATTATCACAAATAATTTCGAAAGGAATACCAAATCTAGTAATAATATTTCGTTTAATAAAGGATATAACTTTCTTCTCCCTGACTTGAGGAAATGCTTCAGCTTCTATCCATTTGGAGAAGTAGTTGGTCATTTCTAGCATAAAGACTTTCCCTCCTGGAGCTTTGGGGAGTTTGCCAACTGTATCTATTCCCCACTTCATAAATGACCATGAGGAGACAATGGTGTATAGGGGCTCAGCCGGTTGATGCAGGATATTGCCATGCCTTTGACAAGCATCGCATTTCTTCGAGTATTCCACAACATTCTTTTTCATTGTAGGCCAAAAGTATCCGGTCCTTAGGATTCTGGAGAATAGTGCTCTGCCTCCTGTATGGTTGCCACAATTTCCTTCATGGAAGTCCTTTAGCACTTCCTGGATCTTGGGTTCTTCGATGCACCTTAAGTATGGACCTGCAAGGGATTTCTTGTACAACATATCGTGTATAATAGTAAATTGAGATACCTTGGCCTTGAAAGCTTTGGGGTTTTCGCCTTTCGGGATCTCTCCATCTTGGGTGTACTTCCTTATTGGAAGGATCCAGGATGGATGGTCATGAGGGTGATCTTCATGATCTGTAAGTAGATTCCCATCTACTTCCATTGCCTTGCATTCCTCAGTTGTAGGAGACAAGACATGAATGATAGGAATTTTTACTTCCTCAGGGAGCTTCAAGGCTGAAGCTAGGTTTGCTAGGGCATCAGCCCCTGCATTTTCTTTCTTTTGGTACCTGTGTAATGTTAAAATAATTGAAGGATCCTGCAAGATCCTTTACTATATCTAAATACTTAATTAATTTCTCACTTTTTACTGCGTATGAGCCGTTAAAGTGATTAGTTATCAATAGGGAATCCACATAGATTTGAAGATACCTGATTCTCATACCTTTGGCTAACTATATACCTGCAATGAGTGCTTCATACTCTGCTTCATTGTTGGTGACCTGAAATTCACAAGCTATTGAGTGGGGTAGTATGTCCCCCTGTGGCGATTTTAGTAGTATTCCTAATTCTGCCCCTTTTATATTTGAGGCTCCATCGGTGAAGAGTGTCCAATGACCCTTGGTCTCCTCAAGTTGTTGAACTTCAAGATTAGCTTGCTCCTTTATATCACTACTAAAATCAGCCACAAAGTTAGCTAGAGTCTGTGACTTGATCGCGTTTCTAGGCTCATAGTGAATATCATAAGCACTCAGTTTGACAGCCCACTTAGCTATTCTTCCTGACATTTCTGGTTTTCTAAGGACATTCTTGATAGGATAGTTAGTTTTTACAATAATAGTATGAGTCTCAAATAATGTCTTAACTTAGTGGAAGCCATAAGTAAAGCAAGTACAAGTTTTTCTAAGTGAGAATACCTGGATTCTGCATCAAGGAGACTTTTACTTACATAGTAGATAGGGTGTTGGTTATCTTCATGATTCTTTTCTAAGACTTCACTTAAAGTAGTGAGAGAGACAGGCATATAAAGGATCAATGGTTCTCCATCCAACGGTTTCACCAGAGCGGGGGCTGAGGATAAGTAGTTCTTTAGAGCAGTGAGGGCAGCTTCATGTTTCTCCATCCATTCAAACCTCTTATTTTTCCTTAGAATATCATAGAATTCTTTGCATTTCTCTGAGGATTTGGAGATGAATATGTTTAATGCCGTCACCCTTCTTGTTAGCCTTTGAACTTATTTAACATTCGTTGGGGACTTGAGGTTTATGATAGCTTGGATTTGCTCTGGACTTGCTTCTATTCCCCTTTTGGTCACCAAGTATCCAAGGAATTTTCTAGCCTTGATACCAAATACACACTTAGACGGGTTCAGCTTCATGTTGTATTTGTCGAGGATGTCAAATGCTACTTCTAAATCCTTGAGGTGGTCTTCGGCTTTCTTTGATTTCACTACCATGTCATCAATATAGACTTCCATGGTATCACCGAGTTGATCCTTGAACATCATGTTGACCAATCTTTGATATGTAGCACCTGCATTCCTAAGACCGAATGACATAGCAATATAACAATATATGCCCATTGGGGTTATAAATGATGTATCCTCTTGGTCAGATGGTTCCATCTAGATTTGTTGAAATCCGGATGAAGCATCCATAAAAGTTAGCATTTCATGCCCCGCGGTAGCATCCACCATAGAGTTAATGTGGGGGAGAGGGAAAGTATCCTTGGGACATGCCTTCTTCAAATCAGTAAAATCGACACATACCCTCCACTTTCCATTTTTATTTTGAACAACAACCACATTGGGTAACCATTTTGGATACTTTACCTCTCTAATCATACCTGCCTTCAAGAGTTTCTGTACCTCTTCCTGGATGATTGCATTTCTTTCCGGGGCAAACTTCCTTCTTTTTAGATGGACTGGCATGAAAGAAGGATCAATTCCAAGTTTATGAGTTATAATGTTCTTAGAAATACCTGTCATATCCTCGTGTTTCCATGTAAAAGTTGTCTTTCTTCGTTGAAGGAAGGATATCAGATCCTTCTAGATGGATTCTTAAATCTAAACTCCAATTAGGACTTTAATATCAGGATCCTTCGGGTCTAAGACTATTTTCTTGGAATCTTGTTCCCTTGTCTCCATGACATTCTTCCTTGTTTTCTGTAATTGCTATGCTTCCCTTAGATTCTTTGTTGACTTCATTGAAGAAGTATAGCAATCTTTGGCATCTTGCTAGTCACTCTCAATCTTTGCTATCCCCTATGGAGTAGGCAACTTCATAAATTGATGGTATGTAGAGGGGACTGCCTTCATTTCATGTATCCAAGCCTGCCAAGAATGACATTGCAACAAGACAAAGTATCAATAACACAAAATTTTTTGACAGAGTTTACTCCCTCGATGTAGATGGGAAGCTTGATGTCCCCCAGTGTGTTCTTTGTCTCTCCACTGAATCCTACAAGGACTGAGGATCTTGGGACATTTTGGATTCCGGAATATTGATCTTTTTTAGCACCTCCAGCTGGATGATATTGACTGAGCTGCCGCCGTCAATGAGGATCCTGCGAACATAGTGGTTAGAAATAAATAAGGTAATGACCAAACCGTCGTGATGAGGATCTTAGACATTGACTCGATCGTCTTCGTCAAAAGAGATGACTTTTTGCTCAATTGTTGTGGAATCCTGATTGGCCTTTTCACCATTTTCCAATTTGCATTCCTTAGCGTGCTTTTTCGCCGTAGAATAAGAAGTTCCACATATGTCAGAGCCTCCGAAGATCATGTTGATAACTTGGGCATCTGGTGGATGTGGAACAACCTTTTCCGGGACCAGCGCAGGATCCTGGGTCCTTGATTTCTTTTTTCCAAACAGCTCCTTGAGATAACCTTTGCCGAGGAGGTAACTGATTTCCATCCTCAAGGCAATACATTCTTCTGTCATGTGACTGAAGTCTTCATGAAAAGCACACCATTTTTATTTATCTTTAGGGGCAGGTGCCATCTCATTCTTCCTCGGCCATCTTGCTTTATCACCCAAGCTTTTAACATCGAGCATTACTCATCCCATATCCACAGAGAAGCAGTAATCGGATATCTTTGGACAATCTTCATCGTCCTCTTCTTCCTCCACGGCATTGATTTTCTGATTGTTTGGTTTGGAATTGTTGTTCCTATAGTAGGATCCTTGTCTCCTATCTTGAAATTCATTTTTCGTTGGGGTATTCAGCTGATCTTGTATCCTCTGATCTTCCTCCAATCTGATGAACCTTAGAGCTCTATCCCGAACTTCATCTAGGTTCCTGCAAGGGTTCATAACAAGATCTTGATAAAATGGAGAGTCCTTTTGCAATCCCATTTTGAACGCCTCAACAGCAGTCGGGACATCCAGGTTTGGGATTTCCAAGGCCTCTCACCCAAACTTAGTTAGGAATTGTCTAAGGGGTTCCCCCACGAGCCTGGACAATCCTATATAAATCACTAGTCAATTTTTCAACTGATCTACTACATGAAAATTGGCTATTAAATAGGTTAATCAAATAAGAGAAAGAAGTAATCGAATAGGGAGGAAGACTTACCAACCATTTGAGGGTCGATCCTGTGAGTGTTGTTCCGAAGCCTTTGCACAAACAAGCTTCTTTCAGCTTTTCTGGAATAGGATTTATTTCCATTCTCTCTCGGTACAGGGCCACATGTTCCTCCGGATAAGTGGGCCCATCATATAATTTCATGTTAGGGCGGTGAAGCACTTTGGTATTTCAACATCACAGATTGGAGGAGCGAATCTGGATACGTTATGACTCTCCACTGGCATCTCTTGGATGGGTTTGATAACTCCCGGTACACTGGATATCATGTCCTTGAGTTTGTAACTCTCTGGCTATTGCTTGATTGATTCCTGCATCCTGCATACTACCATGATTAGTGCCAAAAGATACGTTATTGTAAGTGTTACCTCCTGTGTGATCAAAAGATCCCACTCCATAGCTATGTCCAGGATATGTTGTCTCAGTGTCGAGAGTTGGTCCGGCAGGAGCACTGGTCTGCATGGGTATGAAGTCCCCTTCATGAACCTTAGTTGGCGTTGATCGTGGCTCATTCGAAGGTTCTTTTCCATAAGGGTTGTAGGACCCTGGCTGATGATGGACGATGGAATCTGTCTGGAAACCCAAAGATCCAAGTTGAAAGACTGAGGATCCTTGAAGCTAGAGATCTGAGGATCCTGGATAGTAATCTGAAGATCCGGACTGGAAGATGGAGGATCCTTGTGAGAATTGGTTTGAGGATCTTAAGTGATGACTCGAGGATCCAGGTTGAAAGATGGATGATCCTTGTGAATGCTGGGTAGAGGATCCTTTTAGAAGATATCCGAAGATCCCTGCTGATGATAAGAGGACCCAGGATATTTTTGACTTGGGAAATCCGGAGTGCTGAAATCAAGTATTTGTAGAATGATGGGACTTGTGTCTTCAGCAGTCTTCCTGGCTTTCATGATTTCCTCAATCTCGTGGAGGATCCTCTGGTTGGTTTTGCTCTGCTGCTCCATGTAGTTTTTCATCTGCGCGTACAAAACAGAAACATCATTGTTAGCGTTTGGGAGACAGTAGCAGATTTTGATCCAGAGAAAACGGCGGTCTCCTTCTTCTGAGCAACAGTTGTAGGCTTTTGTGGCTTCATGGAGGAAGGTAGTGGTGGCAAAGACATTTGAGCCGAAACACTCGAAGCGGCGATTGTGGAAACAACTATTTCTTAAGAGGCCATTGGAAAATAATTTTGAGTATAGGGATTGAATAAAGGTAGAAATGTTTGGGATTAAAGCACCAATGGCCCCACTGTGGGCGCCAAATTGTTTTGGTTAAAAATCGGTTTAAGGATCAAGTAACCAAATTCTTATGTGAGGTTTGATGCTTGTATGAATGAAATAATCAAAGTAATAGATGTAAATGATGAACAATGAGATTTATACAAGGAAAAGCCTTTGGTAACTAGTATACCTCCGGCATAAAAACCTCAGGTAGTGAAAATTATCACTAACGATTGTATTATCACTCAAAGATTGATTACAAAATACGAACTTAGGCTGAAGTGAGTACAATATGTAAGTAGTTTGCCGAGAATTCAAAGTAAACTATGTGTGTTGTGTGTGTTTTTTAGCCATAGTTCGATGATATATAAAACAAGTTACAAACGGCTATAAACTAATTATCCTATAATTTAGGCCATGATCTTCCACTCTTTCTTCACAGCCGTTTCTTCGTGGTTGGTCAGCTGCAAGGAATTAGTAAAAGTATCTTCCGTGAAAATAGGACAGCCGGTAGACACGTTCAAACACCTGCAAATAAGATGAAATAATTTTGGAAGACAACTGTTAAGGACCCTTGAACCATACTGGATCCTTGGTCCTGGCAGCAGATATTTACGAGCGCTGAGGATAATTAATCTTCAAGGATCAATGATCTCGGCCCCAATATGTACCTTTTTTGATTTAATTTTACGATCTGCCGAATGTATGGGTTGTTACCCTTAGAATTTTCACCAAAAATAAAATAATGTACTCAATTATCATTGTTCGATTGTTTGTTAATTTTATTATTAATAATTTATAATAGGGAATATCTTATAGAATAGTAACAAAGTTTTAAAAGTGTTCCAATTAGGTCACTCATGCAATTTTTCCCGAAATTATGTCACTAAATATTCAAATCAAGTCTAACCAACTTTTTTTGTGTGTCAAGAAAGAAATGGAGGATAAGATGTGGAAGTCGGAATTTGCAATATATGTAGTTAAATTTAAATAATTTGAAAAAGCGTTAATTATATTAAAATTTAAAAATAAAAAATAAAATTCACGTCGCTACTCAACTCAACATAAAAAAAGATAAAAAGATTTCCTACACGAAGCAAAAAAGAAAAATATTAAAAAAAACATGTTAAAACCTTTAATTTAATAAAATATGAAACTTGAGTGACTTAATTAGAACACTTTTTAAAGTTGATTGACCTAATTGAAACACTTTTGAAACTTGATTATTATTCTATGAAATTGTCCCTTATTTAATATAATAAATTTAAACATTTATATGAACGTCGGTGGAATAGATTTAAGAGCCCGACATAATAGATATGAGGACCCGACAGAATAGATATGAATGTCGATGAAATAGATCCGCTGACCGACCGTTTATTAAACAGTCGGACCGACTGTTTAAAGATTGTTAAATTGTCGGACCGACTGTTTTTAATAAACGGTCGGCACCATAACTAAAGGGCGGTTTTACTAAAAATAGCTGTCCCGACCGTTTAAGTGTATGCGTATTTAAATGTGGTTGGTTAAAAAATGAAAGGAGGTCAGATAGATTTGTCAAATGTCATATCTAATTTGTTGATTCTAACAGCTTAGAAAGTGACTATTTTAATTTTGGTTGGGGCGGGGTGGTTAGTCAAAGTGTAATTAATAAATAAGTTTTTATCATTGCCTAAAATATAAGACTATCGGGTATGGGCATCGTTATGCCGCTGAACCAAGTGAGGTGGCAGGCGGTGCCGGCGGCAAACACCGCCCGGTTGTGTTGGTGCCGTCCAGCGGCAAAGTTGTTATGAAGAATTCACCGTTCAAAACGCCGCTCAAATCATCTACCTCTTTTATTTTCTATATAAATATTTTACAATATAAATGAGGATTAAGACTAACGCTTGATAGATCGGAGGTGCAGATGTCGCTGGGTGGAGAAGAAAGTGGAGTAGTGGACGGTTTCTGTCATTTTTTAATTTAATATTTTAATTATAATGTATTTTAAATTTTTGTTTTTTATAATTATTTAAGTAGGTTAAATAGTTTTTAGTTAATAACTTGTTTTTGTTAATTTTCTTAAAAAAACTAAATATATAGGTTTGCATAATTTTTTTGTGAACATATCGATGTAAATTTTAACGAAAACAGATTTGTTTTTAAAAAAGGTATTTTTTTGTCTCGTAAATAATTTTGACACGTGTTTGGACCGATAAATTTTACAAAATTTATTTACGTTTCAGCTACCCTAGTAATTGGCATTGATGGGTACTCGTAATTTTATTAATGCTAATTCTTAATTCTAGTCTTTTTATTAATTTTAGTTATAAATTTAATTTTTTTCTATTTAATTCTTAATTCTAGTTATATATATATATATATATATATATATATATATATATTATTTTATTTGAAAAAGAAGTGAAGTGAGGAATTGGTAAATTGGTAACCATTTCCATAGTATTATAGAAAAGAATGAAATAGAGGGGGGTATGAGCTGATATGGCACTGTAAATTGGAAAGCAAAATGACATGTATATCTTTTAGTCTAATGCATAAACAAGAGCACCCCAACAACCCTACTGTTGTTTTTTTTTTTTTTGAACGACTAACAAAATTTATATTTATCAAAATAGCAAGACGCTAGAAACATCATTACAACCAGAAACACTAATAGAAAAATAAGCACGCCACCAAAAAAACAAAGAAGACATGAGAATTGAAGTCACAACCCGTTATACAGTAAATCAATACCAATCCTTCTATGTGAGACATTTTCTTTTCAACCCTAATGCTGTGCATTCTAACTTCTCTCACTAGCTACTTATTTACCATTCCTTTTATTTATTTATTTATTTATTTTTTTAAGCCGACTTCTTCTCCCTCATTCAATTCCAATCTGACCACCTATTTAACATCAATGTCCAACATTAATAACCTCTTCCTACTTTCAAACCACTATTCAAAAACACCATCAAAATCTATATTTCTAACTCAATTCAAGAACCATCAACAATGGGAAGAAAGCTACAATTTCTCCCCACTTGTGGCAGCCCTAGTAGAACCCTCTCTTTCAGGGCTGCCACCGCATCATCTACCGCCATCTCTGTCGAGTTTGATGACATGTTTGCCACCGAAGAGATGACATCATCCGTAGAGTCTGCGATTCGAGGATTAAGTTCCAACAGATTCTTTTTCAACCCGGGGAAAACAAACTCCATACTTGAAGAAGCAAAGCCAAACAAAAAAGGAAAAGAAAGTGTTTTACCATTTAAAGAAAGTGTGTCAATGATGGAGATGCAGTCAACTGACCCTTTTGTTGACTTCAAGAAGTCAATGCAAGAAATGGTGGAAGCTGATTCAGGGTTAAGAAAGTGGGAGAATCTTCAAGAGCTTTTGAGTTTGTATTTAACAGTGAATGATAAGATCAACCATGGTTACATTATTGGAGCCTTTGTTGACTTCTTGTTTTTAGATCTTGGTTCACCATTATCAGCATCTTCATCTTGTTCATCATCAGCTTCAAGTTCTTCATCTTCATCACCATCAATTCAACAAAAACCTTTATTAATGAAATCTGGTTGTAATAGTAAAAACAAGATGATTTGTAGTGAGTCAACAGAATCTGCTTTATCATTTACATCAGCATCTTCATCTGAAACCTGCTTGTCATCATGTTCATTGGAAGAAGATCTTGAAGAAGATGATGATAATCATGGAGATGATGAAGATCATCAAAGGCCCCTAAATCATCAGCTTCAGATTATGAGTCTTGATTGAAAGTATGACTTTAGTTTTCTACTTATGGGAAGATTTGTATATCTCTAGTTTTAGTAATGTACCAATGAGAGTGAGAGTTATCTCTAACTTTCACTTTGTGTTTGTATGTAACATATTATTCTAACTGATCTTTGTAACTTTCTATGTCTTCAACAAGGTTTATTAACTTTTCATTAATGTATATTTTTAGGGTCTTATAAATTAAAATATTTAAGGGGTTAAAAACTATATGTTTAATTAAAGAGGTGAGTGTTCAATTGACAACTAAATATATTGAAAACTATCATAATCGTATAATACACTTGTGCACACTTCTTTTTTATTGTCGTGCATGAGACAGTTACGTAATTGTTACACTTCTTCTACCCCCATTACTTGGATTGTCTTCAGTATCATGTATAATTAGTGCATTATACGGTTTTCGACTTTTCACGGTTCGTAACGTTTTTTTGTTAGAAAATAATGCTTCCTAAATTATATATGTCCTTTATAATAATAAGAAAATATAATACTCAATTTACCATTGTTATACATCGGATATGTCTTGGTTTTATAAGTGACTCACATCTGAACCTGCTAGTCATTAGAAAGTATAAAACTTTGAAATACGTGTGAATTTAGAACTGGTAATCATGATGCAAGATTAGTTCTAAAATTTTTGGTGGCCGACGAATGTCATATTAGTTGATACCTGTTTGATTACTCTAATATCAGCTAGAATTGAAAACATATACTGAAGATACTTTATAATTTAATACTCGATAAATTAATAACCTCGTTATAGATAGTACAAAATTAGACCCCAATTGACAAAACAAAAAAAATATATTTTTTTTAAATCCCAATGTAAATATGTTGGTCTCAGCAAAACTTGTTAAATTAGTAATTACTAAAATATTTCAAAATTCTAGGATTGTCTAGTAATAAATGAATCTATAGTCACTTGTTTTTTTGTGAAATTCAAATCAATACTGAGTTCATATTTAAATCTTCCGATTGCACTTAAGAGTTAAGATAGTGCATTCACGTATTGCAACAAAAAGTTATGAAGAGTTCTTATCGCTTGCAATGCTTCTTTCCAAGTGACCGGTTCCAAATGTAGTGAATCATTATCAACTTCATCATCAACCGGATTTTAAACGGTATCCGCCATAATTTCTTCAATACTTTGAACCTCGTAGCATTCATTATTTCCACCTGGATAATCCAACAACTCATTCACATCCATTTTGTGCCGATAATGCATTTCCGTAATCAATGTGTCAATGTACAAGGGAATTTGAAGGTCCTTGTTCTGTTTTATTCAAATAGGTAAAGTGAACGGACATAGAAAGTTTGAAGGTCAATGCAATAATTTGAGAGTTGCTCACGAATATAAGCCAACTCTTTAAATTAAAATTTTATTAATTTATCGATATAATAATATCTCCCTAAATTAATAAAATATCACTGTCAAAATATTATTAATTTATAGATGTTTTACTATATAACACATTATATAATTTTAGAAAATAAAATTTGAATTTGTAATTAAACAGAATTATAGAAATTGTCTTTTATCTTTACCTGCAATTTCACTCGTTTCCCTTTATCTTTAAAATTGACTTGATTTATACTTTACGTTTCTAAATGCTACACTGTTTGTCTTTTGACCCTAACCTAATCAATTTTTCTTGTTAAGTCAGGTTATGTACAATACATATGAGAACATATTGTTCATTTTACCCATTAATTAAAAAATATTTTAATTAATTATCTCTCTCGGTCTTCTTTCTTCTACCACCATCACTGCCCACAACCACAACACTCTCAGATCTGGCCTCAGTGGAAATCAAATTGTCCATGTCCACCACCCCAATGATAAGACAAGGGAGATCCAGGGACATTACAATGGGATGGCGGGTCGTAGGCAAGTCTTTCCATAGAGCCTGACAATTTCCCAAGGCTCCGAAGAGGTCGGCTTCATCTCCTTCAAAAAGTTCTTCCCATCAATTGTGAATGACTCCAACAGCATCAATTAGTCAATTGAACCACAATCAAGTTGTTCTCCAAAATCCATTGGCCAAATCTCCAATTGCTCATCCGCCACAGCAATTAACCTAACGATATTATAGATTCTGGAACCGATTATCAAGATGATGCATTGAAAACGTGTAATTTGATGAATCATTAACTGTTTTGAAATTAGGGTTTCTAATTTGGGGGAATTTTAACCGTTGAATTGACGACCAATTAAAGCTGTTGCTGAAAGAAAGGACGTCGTCGGGAATTTGATGTCGCCGGGATAGTTGATGGCGGTGGCGGCGGCAGGTGGTAGATGTGATGGTGGAGATTGGTGGCTTGTGGGATGCGGTGGTGGTGAACGATGGTGAAGATTTGGTTGTGAACTGGTGTAGCCTGATGGTGATGGTGGTGGCAGGTGAAGGGTGGTTGCAAGTATAGTCATAGAACGAGGGATGGAAAGAGTCTCTGAGAAAATGGGTTGTGTGATATGTATGCATTATTAATTTTTTAGTTAAATTTTGTTTTATTTATTAATATATTTACTCGGGATTCTCGATTATTCCATTTCTTGATGTTTGCAATGTATAGTAGTCAAATAGGATCATTTTCTTCTCAAGACCTTTTACTTTTTTTTATCATGTGGGAATTAGAATTAATTCCAGTTTATCTACTTCTATCCATGTGGGGAGGAAAGAAATGTCTCTACTCAGCCACAAAATTTATTTTGTACACGGCGGGGGGTTCTATTTTTCTCTTAATGGGAGTTTTGGGTATCGGTTTATATGGTTCTAATGAACCAACATTAAATTTTGAAACATCAGTTAATCAGTCGTATCCTGTGGCTTTGGAAATAATATTCTATATTGGATTTTTTATTGCTTTTGCTGTCAAATTGCCGATTCTACCCCTACATACATGGTTACCAGATACCCACGGAGAGGCGCATTACAGTACTTGTATGCTTCTAGCCGGAATTTTATTAAAAATGGGAGCGTATGGATTGATTCGGATTAATATGGAATTATTACCACACGCTCATTCTATATTTTCTCCTTGGTTGATGATAGTAGGCACAGTACAAATAATCTATGCAGCTTCAACATCTCCTGGCCAACGTAATTTAAAAAAAAGAATAGCCTATTCCTCCGTATCTCATATGGGTTTCATACTTATAGGAATTGCTTCGATAACCGATACGGGACTAAACGAAGCTATTTTACAAATAATCTCTCATGGCTTTATTGGTGCTGCACTTTTTTTCTTGGCAGGAACGAGTTATGATAGAATACGTCTTGCTTATCTCCACGAAATGGGTGGAGTAGCTATCCCCATGCCAAAAATATTTATAATGTTCAGTAGCTTTTCCATGGCTTCCCTTGCATTACCGGGTATGAGTGGTTTTGTTGCAAAAGTGATAGTCTTTTTAGGAATAATTACCAGCCAAAAATATCTTTTAACACCCAAAATTGCCATCACTTTTGTAATGACAATTGGAATGATATTAACTCCTATTTATTTATTATCTATGTCACGTCAAATGTTCTATGGATACAAGTTATTTACTACTCCAAACTCTTATGTTTTTGATTCTGGACCGCGTGAGTTATTTGTTTCCATCTCCATTTTTCTACCTGTAATAGGCATTGGTATGTACCCTGATTTTGTTCTTTCACTATCAGTTGACAAGGTCGAAGGTATTCTATCTAATTATTTTGATAGATAGTTTTATTAAATAAAAAAAATAAAAAAACTCCTTTTTACGAGTTTATTGGCTAATGAAAAAAAAAGAAGTATTTTTATTCTCTTAAATTTTAAATAAAGTAAAAATAAAATATGAATTTCAATTTTGACCCAATATGCTTGGTCTTTGTGAGAACCGCGTGAATCACTATACTACTTGATTCACATGGTTCTCGCCGGTTGAGACAATTTTTTTATATACACCGTATTGCATTCTGTTTGTATTCGTAATAACTTTTCTTTAATTTACCTAGAGGTTAACGTAAATGAACCATAACTATGTAACCCTATTCCTAATAGATTGACCCCAAAATAGCATATCCAAATTATAAGAAAGCCTAGAGTTGCCACAACTACGGAATTTGCTCCTTGCAAATTTTTATTTGTTCGAGTATGCAAATAAATTGCGAATACGATCCAAGTAATAAAGGCCCAAGTTTCCTTTGGATCCCAACTCCAATATGATCCCCATGCTTCATTAGCCCATACTGCTCCTGAAAGAATACCTATGGTTAAAAAGACAAATCCTAGGCTAATCACACGATAACTCCAATAATCCAATTGTTTAAGAAAATGGGCCTTGTAATAATTCTTATCAGAAAAAAAAGAAGTTTTTTTTCAAAATATTGTTTCTTTCATTCTTGTATTGGATTTCACCAAATGAAAATGATGCATTTAATTTTAATAAATTATTACTTTTAGAACTATAAAAAAGATTTCTAAATGTAATGACTAGAAGTTCTACTGATAATAATGATCCACAAAGAAGAGCCGCATAGCTCAATATCATCATACTTACGTGCATTATTAACCATTCCGATTGTAGAGCAGGTACTAATATTGTGGGTTTGTGTATTTCATTTAAAAGACCCGAAGTAGCAAAGCCTGGGGTAAAAATAGTACTTGAGGCAATTATTGTGGTTAAATCATTTTTTCTTATTTTGAAATAAGGGACTATATGAATAAGGGAGAAACTCCATGAAAGAAAAATTAATGATTCATATAAATCACTTAGGGGGAAATGGCCTGAATAAATCCAACGAGTGATTAATGATCCTGTTAGGCATAAAAAAGTTGCTATCATCCACTTTTCTGATGAATCATATGGTTTTATTATTTCATTGCTCAATAAGGTTATCAAATGAAGTGTAATTACAATTGAAACAATAGAAAAAGAAATATGAGTTAATAGATGCTCTAAAGTTGAAAATATCATAAAAATGAAAAAGGGCGGGGGGATCCCCTATATTAATTAAAAAAAAGAAATGGGAATTTTTTTTATTATAGGATCTATTGGATATCTTTTAGAAGATGGCATGCCGCCACTCGGACTCGAACCGAGATGCTATAGCACTGCTTCCTAAGAGCAGCGTGTCTACCGATTTCACCATAGCGGCTTGCTCGAACTCATAATAGCCTATTTATATTCAATCGTCGAGATCGAGATTGAACAAGTCAATTCAACCAAATCAGTTTTTTTAGTAAAGATTCAATTAGTAAATGATAAAAAAATGAGTTCAAAAGTCAATTTGAAGGTTCATTAGTTTCATTTTATTTAATTTTATTTACTTTTTTTGTCATTCTTTATGGTTTCATAAATTGAAAAAAAAAATTTCAATTCATTGAAAATATATCTATTTTAGATTACTCCAAATTGACACATTTTTTTACAAAATAGTGCACAAATTAAGTTCTTTTTTTATTGGACTGAAAATTGGAGATATCGATATATAGAAAACTCATTACATATCCATATCGTAAATAAATTAACATATAATAAATAAATTAAGAAATAAATAAATATAAATTAAGTAATAAATAAATTAAGAAGTCAGAAAATTATTCAAAAATTTTTAACACGGAATGAATTAGTTTCAACACGTCATTAATTTGAACTAAAAATCTTATATCTGGCCTTCCCGAAAAACAGAAAAATTTTCCATTCTTATAATTGTAAAGGTCGATGGGGAAAAGAAGACTCCCCACCACCAAAATTTGAGTGAAAATACACTAAAAAGAAAGAAAAAATTTTGTATTTTTTTCTTGATTCTTCTTTTTTCCGAAAACAGAAGAATTCTTTTCTAAAATGAAGGGTCTATTTCATATTGATTAGAATATGGACTGTCAATTGTTCATTTTAGATTAACTTTGATATTAACAAATTACTGAGACTTTTTTTTTTAGTAAAATCCATTCTGATTATTCCGATATTTTAGGACTTATATTTTAGGACTTACTTGTTTGTCGTACAAAAAAACTTTTTGAATTATCGGTAGAAAGAGATTTCCCTAATGACAAAGCTTTTAACGACACCCCATATCCTTTCCTTTTCCAAATATTTTTACGAATACGCCTCTTTGATATCGAAGTACGTTTTTTTGGAACTACCATTTAAAAGTTACTCGTTGTTATAGTTGGATGTGAAAGACATCTATTGTTCAAAACGAATTCTTTTTTCTTATTCATTATCTATATCTATTTTTTGTCTAAATAAGATTCTTTTCATAAAAAAGAAATTTAGATTTAGATATGTCAAAGATCGGTGAAAATTTTATAAAAAATTACTCAAAATAACAAAATTTTGATTCCATACGCTATTAGTAAATCCAAACATTTTGGTTTGGAACTTTTAGTTCTCGTTGTTTATCTCTCAAAGTTATCTCTTTATAATCTGCTAAATCAAACTTAATAAAATCAATAAAGAACCTAAAAGACCCTTATTTTACTCATTCTATACTTTATTTACATAGAATAAAATCCCTCAAAGGATTATAAACTTTTGACTGAAAAATTGAGTCTTTTGTTAGTCAAACTTGAGAAAACAATAAACCTTCAATTTGAAAATTTGAATGAGACTATTAATAAATCTGTTAAAGGATACGTGGTTTCATAAAAAATATCTCAGTCATTTTTTATTCTTTATCGATCAAAAAAGTTCATTTTAGATCTATAATCTTCTAAACTTTACTAATAACTTTACTAATAAATTGTTTTGATTGAAAAGCAATCCCATAATGAATTAGTTAATGAGTTGGAATAAACTAACTAAAATCAAGGTTTTTTTTCATTAGACCGATGCTCTTAGTTAATCATATAATTCATATTAGGATAAAGTACTCTTTTTAGCTTAAATTTAGATCCTTGCTCTATTGTTATTTTACTATTATAAGTATTCGTTTTTATATGTCACTTGGGCATATAAGTTGACCAATTATAACTTCTTTTTTTTTTAATTTGAACGATTTTAAAAAGACTCAGAATAAATACTAATATAAAATGATTCAATAAGTTAGTGCATATCTTGATTTTTTATTAACTTTTTTTGAAATAGGCAAGATCCGGTGAATCGGAAACAATTAATTAAGAATAAATTTTTTTTTATGGAACAGACATATCAATATGCGTGGATGATACCTTTTCTTCCACTTCCAGTTCCTATGTTAATAGGGCTAGGACTTCTTCTTTTCCCGACGGCAACAAAGAGTCTTTGTCGTATGTGGGCTTTTCAGAGTGTTTTATTGTTAAGTATAGTCATGATTTTTTCTATCAATCTGTCTATTCAGCAAATAAATAACAGTTCTGTCTATCAATATGTATGGTCTTGGATTATCAATAATGATTTTTCTTTAGAATTCGGATACTTGATCGATCCCCTTACTTCTATTATGTCAATATTAATCACTACTGTTGGAATTATGGTTCTTATTTATAGTGATAATTATATGTCTCATGATCACGGATACTTGAGATTTTTTGCTTATATGAGTTTTTTCAGTACTTCCATGTTGGGATTAGTTACTAGTTCAAATTTGATACAAATATAAATTTTTTGGGAATTGGTTGGGATGTGTTCGTATCTATTAATAGGATTTTGGTTCACACGACCTGTTGCAGCAAAGGCTTGTCAAAAAGTATTTGTAACTAATCGTGTTGGTGATTTTGGTTTATTATTAGGCATTTTAGGGTTTTATTGGATAACGGGGAGTTTCGAATTTCGTGATTTATTCCAAATATTCAATAACTTGATTTCTAATAATGAAGTCAATTTTGTGTTTGTTACTTTGTGCGCTGTTCTATTATTTGCCGGTGCGATTGCTAAATCTGCGCAATTTCCCCTTCATGTATGGTTACCTGATGCAATGGAAGGGCCGACTCCTATTTCGGCCCTTATACATGCTGCTACGATGGTAGCTGCGGGAATTTTTCTTGTAGCTCGACTTATGCCTCTTTTCATAGTCATACCCCACATAATGAATTTTATCTCTTTGATAGGGATAATAACAGTTTTTTTCGGAGCTACTTTAGCTCTTGCTCAAAAAGACATTAAGAGGGGTTTAGCCTATTCCACAATGTCTCAATTGGGTTATATGATGTTAGCTTTAGGTATGGGGTCTTATTGCAGTGCTTTATTTCATTTGATTACTCATGCTTACTCCAAAGCATTATTGTTTTTAGGATCGGGATCCGTTATTCACTCAATGGAAACTCTTGTTGGATATTGTCCAAAAAAAGTCAGAATATGGTGCTTATGGGAGGTTTAACAAAACATGTACAAATTACTAAAAATTCTTTTTTATTAGGTACATTTTCTCTTTGTGGTATTCCACCCCTTGCTTGTTTTTGGTCCAAAGATGACATAGATGGATAAAAAGTCTAATATAACCTTGTGGTTCCTAATTTAACGGAAAAAATTAACTGGGTTAGAATCAAATACAAATGGTGTCGTATTTGAAAACGTAAAATACAAATCAAATCAATTTTAAAGATATAGGACAAACGATGAAGTTTGATACAAACATAAATGAAAATATTTGTAATTCTGTCATGTAATTACTTACATGCTTTTACTAATAAATTAGAATTGTTAACTAAATGTCTTTTTGTTGCAAATTTGATCTTTTAATATGATTTTTAAATGAGTTTATGATCATACTTTTCATTAATAAAAAAATGTTGTTAACAGTAAAATGAAAGGCAAACAAAACAATAAGTTACACCAATTTTAGATAACGTACACCCGATCGTTTTCATCAGTGTTCGCGCAAGTGGGACACAAAGGTGAGTAAATATCTACATACTAGTTTACTCCCTGTGCTTTACAAATTGTTATTGTGTTATTAGAAATTAAAAGGATAAAAGAAATGCGTGTCGACATAAAATCTGTCATAAAGTAAAAAAGACATTAGTAAAAAGGCTTGTAACTATCACATAACTTACTATGCAACTGGTAAAGCAGATAATACAACTGCTAATAAAACTTTATTATAATAATTAAAAGAATTATGGATTTGTTTAACATGAGAAATTTAGAACTCGGTAGCGGAAATTTACAGTGATCCGTCAATACCCTACTAAATTACGGAATCAATTAAATTGCAGCACATGTTAAATGGACGCTCCCCACCCCCCACCATTTTTTTGCATTTTCGTCATATCTTCGTCACTGTTAACATTCCACCACCCTTAGAACTAGTTTTATACCCATCCGGTGAACGGGTAGTTTAATGTCATAATGAAAATACTAATCGTCTTTGCATTCTAAACCAAAACGTCTATTTAAGATAAAAACACAACTCAGTTTAAATTATGACTTCGTGATATAACAATCCATCTTCTGTCTTCTATAATTTGTTTACTAAATTCTCTAAGGAGATCATCCTCATGTACAAAAGACATAAAGATTATCAAAAGTTAACTGCATACCTATTAAATTTATTATCAAGATTGTAATATATGTATGCACCTTTGGAGGATGCAGACACGTAACATTGGAGGAAATTTTGTAAATATCATTGTCCTCTACCTTCTTGTGGGCTTATTAAATAAGTACTTAAGTATTAATTGCAGTTAAAGAATGTTTAGTCATCATCATGTGTAAAATAGGTTAAAAATTGACCCTTTTTTAAATGACCCAGACTTATTTTGCATATAACATGTTTGGAGCCAAACACGTTTTGCCGGTTTGAAGAGGTAGGTCCAAGCAGAGCCCAGTTGGACCCGCAGGACTCAACTTGAAGAGAGACGTCTGCGCAGAAACCAACTGGATCCGCAGGACCCACCATGCTCAGAGACGTAACGTCCTTACGCGCAGTACGCAAGCTGTTCCAGCAGAAAATGCCTCCCAATGGTGAAGTACTCCGCCTGTTCCCGCAGCTGCGGATACAAGTCATCAGGGAAGGCCACCCGCGCAGCAAGGCTACACGCACAAGGCACTTAGCTCTCAATAATTCAGTAGTCACCTGAAGGAATGAGCAAAGCCGGGAACAATCCCGCATAAAGGCGGGAGGGGGAATACTCCCGCCCAAATGAGCCAGTCCGTACGATACTGGAAGATCTTTTGTACTGTACCTGACGAGGTATGGGCAAAAGATCTGACCAGAGATACGACAGCCCATTGACAACAGTATGACGAGCATCATGCTCTTGTACTGTATGTCACTATTAGCCGCTACCTACTCACCAACTCCTGTCATACCACGTGCATAGCCTGCAGTTGGTGGAAAAGGAATAGTACACAGCAGGCCTGGTCATTGTCAGCCGCTGCCTACCCACCAACTGCCAGCATGGCACGTGCGTAGGCCACAGTTGGTAGAACAGGAATACTATTCAGCCGGCTATACCCTCTTGGAAACCTACCTTCGGTTATAAATACCCCAAATGGTATGATCATCTCATCTTATCTTGTATCTTATATCTCATACCTGATAACTACTCTAGCAATCTCTTAATATACATTTATATTCAAGAGCAATCTAGTCTGATTCTCACGCCGGAGGGTGGTCACAAGGAGGAACCTCCCCCTTCTCAGTGACGAGCTTACGGTGTCTGTTTTGCAGGTTATCAGAAGAACCATCTTTGCCGGGTCTAACCCCACGTGGAAAACATCTATTTAACCCCCAGATTATCCGTAATCTGCCCGGGGTCGATTAGTGTTTCTTCATTGGCACCATCCGTGCATAAAAGCTAGAACTTCATTTCTTTTCAGTTTTTTCAAACTTCTGGAAAGATGGTTAAAGAAACTCCGGTAACCACAACCCCAGCTACTGGGGGGAATACCGGCGACTACACATTTTTTACGAACACTACCCCGGTTACCCAAGCCGGGGCAAGTGCAGTAAATTTTACGAACACTACCCCAGTTACCTAAGCTGGGGCAAGTGCAGTAAATAATCGCTCACTGGGATTCACCGATACCCAGTTAGAGAGACAAAGAACGAGGCTCCCCCGCCAAACACTCGATGAAGTCAAAGCGTGGGCGGAAGCACGTCAAAAAGAATTCCAAGCTGAGTTGGATGAACGCTTACGTTCACTCCAACAGCCTGAGGAATTCGAAGAATACTTAGACGATGATTCGGAGGAATCCGATAGTGACGCAAACCCTCGTCATAGGGCGAAAGGGAAGCGTAAGGAAACGGACTCCCAACCGAGAAGGCGTTTTGGAGAAACCTTCAAACCAAAAAACGTAGGTGGAAACCCACGTGACTTCTCCAAAACATTCACACCAACTGCTGCAAAGGCGGGAACGTCCAAATTTGCAAGGGACATTGCGGAAGCAATCGTCCCGAAAAGTGCCAAACTGATGTCTAACATCGGCACTTACGATGGTATATCTGATCCAGACGATCATTTGAACAGGTTCATAGCGGGGGCAACCGTCAGTAGTTGGACGGAACCTACGTGGTGTTACATGTTCCAAATGACGCTTGTTGGGGCAGCTAGAGCGTGGTTCGATCGTCTACCGGTCCACCACATCTACGATTGGGAAGACTTCCAGCAAAAATTTAGCCAACACTTCAGCCAACAAAGAAAGTATACCGAAGAGCAATGGACAATCCTCAAATGCATTCGAGAGGAAGATGAATCTTTGCCAGACTTCATCACTCGCTTCAACTCAAAGAAGCTAAGTCTGGGTAATATTAGCGAAGATCTTGTTCGCGCTGCTTTCATCCAGGGCGCAAACGACCCAGAGCTCATCCGCACCTTATCGGGTAAAGATGGCATGCCATCCACATGGGATGCCATCATGACAGCAGCTAAACGCTTTGCGGAAACGGAGAAGCAACTGGGTAGAGATCTCCCCCAGAGCACAAACCTCTACACCCAGAAAACAAGAGAAGACAACGTCCTCACCGCCCGACTAAACAAAAAGCGGAAGCTAGGCATTTGGCAGTCAAGGGTAAACTTTGACACATCAGGCTTGCAACATCGGTTAGGCGGAAGGGATAACGTACAGTCGAACCAGAACTCCAGATGGACGCCACTCACCAAAAGCGTCACCGAGATATTCGCCACTGAGGAGCTCCCATAACCAAAGGCTCCAATAATCCGACATCGTCACAACGCTGATCGGAGCAAATACTGTGACATTCACAGGACAAAAGGCCACAACACTGAAGAATGCACAGACGTAAAGGACATGGTCGAAGCATTTGTCAGAGATGGGACGCTCGCGCACCTCGTGGCGCAATGAACGCTGAGCAGGCTGATGCGTGTAGAACCCCAGTTGGGGAAAACACGAATAAAATTGCAGCTTCAATGTTGGAGACTACATACTGCGTAAACAACGAGATCCCGAACCAGGTGCATATCGGCTCGATGGCACTCTCATCCCAACAACATGGAAGGGAGCTCAATTACACAGTTTGCATGTAGATCAATTCCAAATTTGTAAAGAAAAGGCCCAGAGCCACTTCTAATGGAAATGATTCTCCTTAGAACATCGACACTGATGATTTTACATTTATGCTTAACTTTCCACACGGATATGCCGGTCCTCACCGCATACATAAGTGCGAAAGTCGTTGCGTGGGGAAGGCGGCAAAACCCGCATAAACCCAAAAAACGGCAAACCTTCACGCAGGTCAGTTAAGGGTAAAGTTCAGTCATCCCACTAAATGAAAGTGCCGGTCTATCCGCACGAATCATGATAGAGGAAACTGAACACTAACCTATTAACAACCGCGCGTCGAACGGTTAATTTATTCAACACTGATATGCCGGTTTTCACAGCATAATTACGTGGAAAGCCGTTGCGTGGGGAAGGCGGCGAAACCCGCATAAACCCAAAAAACGGCAAACCTTCACGCAGGTCAGTCATAGGTAAACTTTGGTCATCCAACTAAATGAAAGTGCCGGTCCTAACCGCACAAATCATGAGAGGAAACTGAACCTATTGACAACCGCGCGTCGAACGGTTAACTTATTCAAAATACTTTAGAAAATTTCTAAAAGGATGAGGAAAACCTCCACGCAGGCCAGATAAAGGTAAAGTTTAGCCATCCTACTAAGTGCAAGTGACGGTCTTACCCGCACAATCACGAACGAGGAAGCAAAACTTCAACCTATTATCTACCACGTTCAAAGGTTAACTTATTCTAAACACTTAGAAAATTTCAAAGGAAAAGATGAGGAAAACTTCCACGCAGGTCAGATATAGGTAAAGTTTGGCCATCCTACTAAGTGCAAGTGACGGTCTTATCCGCACAATCATGAAAGAGGACGTAAAACTTTAACTTATTATCTACCACGTTGAAATGTTAAATTATCTAAGTACTAAAGAAATTGCTAAGTTAAATCAGAATATGCGTGAAATAAACAAGGCAAAGGATTGGCAAATAATCTTTATTCCATCGAAATTCAATTATTACAAAGATTGTTGGGTACATACCCGCATACAAAAGAAGCTATACAAAAATAAAAATCTACTCTAATGGTGGAAAGGGATCTTCAAGATCAAGCCTCAGGACCACTACCACTTGGACCCGCACCATCCGTAGAGTGTGGCGGTTCAAGGAAAGCTTTAAGGATAGCTAGCCCATCATCAGCAGCGGCAACTTCGTTTACCTTCTCCACCACCGGATGCGGGAAGGCGGCATACTGATTCACTGCTTGGTCGTATACAGCTTCAGTATCCACATCAAATAAAGGGAAGTTGGAAGGCGGGATGCCTTTCTCAACGAACCCTAGACCAAGCAGGAAGCCGGCCTTTTCCCCATCCTCATGAGAAGCGTTGAGGGCTGCGCTCATAGCATCATCATAAGACGTCTCCGTGAAGACCCGATGCACAACCTACAAAAAGAAAAAAAATACAAGTATCAAAACATTTTCTATTTACAAAGAAAAGCGTAACGACATGAAAAGCTTACCTGAGACAATGCTTCTCGAAGAAGCCATTCCTTGGCAACCAGAGCTTCTTGGAGGGCGGCTTGAGCTTGGTTACAGGCGCGTTCGGCTTCACTTTTATTGAGGTTGGCAAGCAACACTTCCTTTGCAGCAGCCTCTTCAACGCCCTTTAGCTTCCGCTCAGTGTGGTCAAGCACGCCCCTCTGGTCCAGGATCTCTTGGAGCTTCTTCGCGTCCTCCATCGCCAAGGCATCATGAGCCTGTTGGAGCGCCTCTAATTTAGCTTTAAGTTCCTCATTCTCGAGGCGTAGAGGCTCAGCAACAGCGTCAGCCTTGGTGGCCCTTTCAGTTGCGTTCCTAGTAGTTTCCATAGCCAGCCGAAGCTGTTCGTTAACAGCTTGGGCAGCCTTGGAACGGGCCTCGAGACGGGCCTGAACTTCAACTTCAAGGGCCTTGAACGCCTTCTCCTTCTCCGCAGCAGCCGCGGAGAGCCTCCTATTCTCCTCCCGGACAGCCCGCGCCTGAGCTACTTCTTGAATGCGAGCTGCTTTTAACTTGTCGTTTTCACGACAAAGCAGCTCGACGCGCGGCTGCATCCGGGCCAGGAGAACCCGAAGCTCATTGGTTAGCCTACCCTCCTGGTAGCTAGCCATGGCTTCCCCCAACGCACCACTGGGAGCTGCGTGACGAGCCCACTCCACGCACTCCACAGGTGTGCGAAGGGTTGTTCCTCGGCGGATGTTCCATCGTGGAACATACACTTCATTGGAATCCGACATTGCAAAAAACAAAAAGCAGTTAGGAAAAGATGATATAAAAAAAAAGGCCAAAAGAACCCTACGCACCTGTAGGGTCAACAACAGGCCGATAGCCGCCAAACCCATCACCTGAACCCAAGGGAAATCCGTCCAAGAGGTCAGGTAGATGGGAAGGAGGCAGAGGTTGGCGAGAAGCCCCATGCATACCTGATGGATCGGCCGTCGTTGCCGATTACGGAGGAGGCATGGTGAAGGCCGCCGCGGTAGTAGAAACCAACGGAGGTGAACTCACCATAGGTGAACTCACAATCGTGGTCGTCGCTGCGGAGTCCGCAGAAAAAGTAACCGCCGGCTCAGTGAAAGATGCGGTAAAAATGGCACTGAGAGCCGGCGGTGATGTCATCACAGCTGGAACAGTTGGCTCAATGGAGTGAGCAACTGAACCAGCGGAAGCAGGCGCAGCCGCCTGGGTCGTCGCCTCAGGTAGGCTGACCAAGCCTACCGTCATGGGCGGGGAGGTACTCCTCCTCGCTTCACCCTGGAATGCGGTAGCATCCACGCCTGCACAAAGAAGATAAGTATTAATGATGGAAAGCTATGAAGTTAAAAATAAAGTTTGTACTTACGGGTTTTCTTGAGCCTAAAAGTGCGGACAGGCGGGGATGAACCCGATGGAGCCGGCCTCTTCACGCCGCTCACCGTTGTCATCCTGGGCTCTCCGGAGGTGACAGTCGTCGCAGCCTCCGGAGCAGTGGTCTTATCACCACCAGGGTTCCCCGCCACCTCTTCGCTCTCGGTCTCTGAATCAGACCGGGGCACCGGATCGGCAGTGGAGGCCACCTTCGCCTTCCCCTTCCCGCCGGCGGCCTTCTTCTTCCGCACCAACGGAGGACCATCTGCGGATTCCTCATCAGAACATAAGATTAGAGGAATTCCAGCAGAGGTTTCAGCATTGAGGGGTCGAGGGTTGAATAACGCCTTACCTGGCCGCCTGGCGCTCAGGATCTCGTGGCCTGGCGGGTAGACCTCCACGAACCGATCCGCCGTCTGTTCAAGGATGGGCAACTCGTTCTCATCTAGAGAACGAGTACCCATCCGGGCGGGACCATCAGCCTCCCGCGGATACAGGAGCGACTGCAAGTCGTTCCCCTCTGAAATAAAAGAAAAACAGTTAGAAGACAAACCTATATAAACAAAGTAAACAGAGCATACCGTAAGGAACAGAGTTCAAACCGTATTCGAGGACGATCGGGATCTTTTGCGCATCCGCATCCTTCCATACCCGGCTCATCCCGAGCATCACCATCCCGGACTCCGCAAAGCGGTAAACCGGAGATTGGACTCGGAATATCTTTGAGAACCATTCCGCCTCCTGGTAGTTGGAGGCGTGAAGGTTGGGAAGTGCTTGCCCATTCTTGAACTTCATGGCAAGGGGGATGGCGCGAGCGGAGATAAAAAAGAACTCCCGCTTCCATGAACGAAGACTGCGCTCGGTTGCGCAAATCTTCAAACCCTTGATCCGGGTTATCAGGGTATACCACCCCTGGATGCACCTCCAAGAGTAGAAGGTCATCAGGCGGTCGACGAAGGGCTCAATGCCCAGAATCCGGCACACCCACTCAAAGTGGCGAATCTTCGCGATCGCCATCGGGTGCACCTCGGTCAGGTGTACACCGTGCCTCTCTAGGACACGGTACACAAACTTTGTCATCATACAAAGAATGCAGCATATACCCCGATCTTGCCTCTGGGGGCATCATACACCGTCTGATGAGGTTCAGGAAACTCAGGCTCGAGAGACTCGAGCATGAACTTCCTGACGATGTACTGATATAGATCGACAGGCAGAGCACACTGGCACTCGCCAGCAGTACTCTTGTCATCGGCGTACACCCCAGCCTCCTGGGCTGTAGCCTCAAGATCGTGAGAAGACATCTTGCAGGTATGAAAAAGAGAACGATTTCAAGAGAATGCTCGACTGGAAAGGTGAGTATTCGCCGGAAATCGTTTTGAAGATGAAGAGAAAAGTGGAAGTGTGGATTACAAAGGACCCTCTCCCCCTTTATATACTAATCGCAATTAATGCGATGAATTTAATGCGGAAGAGAGAGAAATCGCAGGTGCAATGAAACTATGACACGTGGCAAAAAGCAAGCTGGCAACAGCTGTTGAAAGGACGCGTGCTAGTAATTTCGCAGCCACGCCCCCGAAAATTCGCGCCCACGCGCCTGAAAAAGCGCCTGGAATGACCATATACTGTCACGTCGCCATAACTTCCTGCACGTCCTGACACAGTCAGAAGAAACCGTCGGACGACGTTTCAGTAGTTTGGACTGTTCTTATCCTTTCACCAACTCTTCGAATTTCAAAATTTCAAAAAAAAAAATTCAAAAGCGGGAAAATACCCCTTACCTTGGCAACCAAGTAACTGTAAGACAGGTGCGGGTACAGTGTTAAGGCAAAACCCTTCACATACTTAGCACCTGCAAGGAATTAAAGCCAAGAATTCCTCGGCAACCAAGTAACTATAAGACGGGTGCGGGTACAGTGTTAAGGAAAAACCCTTCACATACTTAGCACCCGCAGGGAATTGACGCCAGGAATACCTTGGAAGTAAAGTAACCGTAAGACGAGTGCGGGTACAGTGTTAAGGCAAAACCCTTCACATACCTAGCGCTCCGCAGGGAATTGAAACCAAGAAGGATCCTCTGGGCAATGCTTGCGGAAACGGGAATAACATCCCCGCATAGCGGGAACGTCGAGAACTACATTGTTTGAAGCTTCAAGATGGAATTGGTGGTTTTAACATAATTGATCACTATGTTCAAAACTACCAAAACCTCATGGAGAATCCACACAAGTGGGACTCAACGCTCCTGACCTGCGAGGAGGTTATAGACCTACCCGCATAATACCCAAAGATCAAGTAGGAAAGTCGGGAATTTCTGCAAGTGACAAGGACTTCCGCGGGAAGAATCCCCATGGAAAACCTTAAAACTAAACCCTTTTCAAAAACCCTTTGCTTAAAGTCCAAAAGTTCACCTCACTTTATTAAACATTCATGAGAAGAACATTGGACTGGGGGGACTTGAAGAGGTAGGTCCCAGCAGAGCCCAGTTGGACCCGCAGGACTCACCTTGAAGAGAGACGTCTGCGCAGAAACCAACTGGATCCGCAGGACCCACCATGCTCAGAGACGTAACGTCCTTACGCGCAGTACGCAAGCTGTTCCCGCAGGAAATGCCTCCCAATGGTGAAGTACTCCGCCTGTTCCCGCAGCTGCGGATACAAGCCATCAGGGAAGGCCACCCGCGCAGCAAGGCTACACGCACAAGGCACTTAGCTCTCAATAATTCAGTAGTCACCTGAAGGAATGAGAAAAGCCGGGAACAATCCCGCATAAAGGCGGGAGGGGGAATACTCCCGCCCAAATGAGCCAGTCCGTACGATACTGGAAGATCTTTTGTACTGTACCTGACGAGGTATGAGCAAAAGATCTGACCAGAGATACGACAGCCCATTGACAACAGTATGACGAGCAGCATGCTCTTGTACTGTATGTCACTATTAGCCGCTACCTACTCACCAACTCCTGTCATACCACGTGCATAGCCTGCAGTTGGTGGAAAAGGAATAGTACACAGCAGGCCTGGTCATTGTCAGCCGCTGCCTACCCACCAACTGCCAGCATGGCACGTGCGTAGGCCACAGTTGGTAGAACAGGAATACTATTCAGCCGGCTATACCCTCTTGGAAACCTACCTTCGGCTATAAATACCCCAAATGGTATGATCATCTCATCTTATCTTGTATCTTATATCTCATACCTGATAACTACTCTAGCAATCTCTTAATATACATTTATATTCAAGAGCAATCTAGTCTGATTCTCACGCCGGAGGGTGGTCACAAGGAGGAACCTCCCCCTTCTCAGTGACGAGCTTACGGTGTCTGTTTTGCAGGTTATCAGAAGAACCATCTTTGCCGGGTCTAACCCCTCGTGGGAAACATCTATTTAACCCCCAGATTATCCGTAATATGCCCGGGGTCGATTCGTGTTTCTTCACGGTTGAAGTCCTCGATCGATCTCTGAACCGAAACATAACTAATACTTTTTCAAAATGACCCCCGTCATGACCTGAACTCAATTTGCTTACAACTCGTTTTGAACCAAACCAAAATTGACACTTTTATAAACGATTTGAACCCATTTTGCTTACATCATGAATAACCTTTGAAGCTTTTTTCGTGATAGTTTGGGTTTGTGTTACGTGTTGAAACTGCAAACACATCTAGCTAAACGGGTTGGATTAAGATTGATCCGCTATGGCATGTATTTATGCGATAATAATGGTTGGTATTTCTTTGTTTTGGGCCAAAATTCAATAAGCTACATAACCATACACGAAATAACAAATCTGATCATAATCTCATATATAAATGAATCTAGTTGTTATGTTCATACAAAGAAAGACATACCTCTTTAATAGCATGCATGCATATACTTTCATCAGCCTCTTTAGTGTTCTAGGTATCTTCTTTGGTGGAAGCTGCAAGGTCAAAAATAATATAATGTAAATTTCATATAGTCTTCATTATTATCATTGCAAAGTGAAGCATAATATCAGGATAAATTATATGTGTGTGTTTGTGTGTATAACCCAAGTAAGAAAAAAAATACGCAGAATGCAACTGATATTGCCGGGTTAATCCGAATGTCCTTCACATCGGACTTGTTGAACTTGAGAAAATAATTATTATTATTTATGCTGGTAAGTTCTAGCAATTCTTAAACAATGAAGCTTTACTAACACGAAATTAGGAACAAATGCATTTGCATTAAACATTCTTCACTTGTAGTTTGCCCTGAAAAAAAAATATAATGAAACACAAATTAAAAAAAATGAATTAACCACATTAAAATAAATAGAAATAGGCATACAAATAGTTCAGTTGTTCTTAAAATATAATATCCTTAATCAAGACTTACTCATTCACATGTAGAGTAATATTAAACAAAGCAACAAACTAACATGAAATAATGCATCAATTCATTTGGATGACAAAAAGATACAAAAATAAAAATAACAATTGAATGCAAGCATTAACAACAAATATTCATGTGTGCAATAGAAATACATAATTTTGTTTTATACATAACTGAGAAGAATGAAAGTAGATAAAAAGTTCAACTACAAAATTGATAGGTTCCTCAGATTTCCAAGTGATTTGTTTAAACTTCCGGTAAGAATACAGACATCATTCCCTACAACATACATAAACAAAATTTAAATTATTTCTAGATAAAGAAGATATTCACAATTTTTGAATATTCAAGCATAAAATCATCTTCATCAAAGAAGGAAATTGTTGCATACATTTAATTAAACACTTGGTGTGCATAACCAATTATACGAAGAATGAATATTACCTTAAATTGTTGGTTTTGTACACATGCCTGTTGAGAAAGGAGAAGACCAAAAAAAGGTGTAAATGAAATCAACCGAGCACGAAGAATTCATAAGTCATAACAGATGACTCCGATATCACGGAACTACTTCGAGCCTAACAACTTCAAGTTTGAGAGGCTGCATCCATGACGGGATTGATCGAGGAGAGATCAGATAGATGGAAATAATGAATTCCGATGGTGTGTTTATGTGATTTTTGTATGGTTAATTAACAGCGGGACGTGGGGGAGATATACAACTGAAAGTAACTTCTGCTTCTACAAGGATTATTCCATATCTCTCCTTAGCTTCATCCAACGGTGAGTATTGAACACAGTAACAGTTAAGGTGATTGAGAAAAATATAATATATAATGAGAGGAATAAAAATTTATAGATATATACCGAAGGTAAGAAATGATGGGTCTTCGGTTAATCTTCAATATGTTGTTTTTTAAATTTAAAAAAATCTAAAACTTTGATTAACCGTCCGTTAAGAGAGAAATTTATCAAATATTCTGTATCTATAATATAATATATATAAACGAAACCCCTAAAATCCTATGTGTCGCGATATGGTCGTTCCCCCTTTTTATGGAAGCCACCAGATTGCTTGATTTTTAAATGGAGACCTCTCATTGATTTAACCAAAATTCATGAGTATGGGTCTTACCAAAACCAGATAGCTCTTAAATGGATTATACATGTCATTAAATTAAAAATTAATCTTACCAATTATTTGATATCAAAATCCTATAAAATAGAGATATACTAAAATTTAATATCCAATTTAAAAAGAAAAATATATTCTTTACAATTAATAAACAATTTTATAGTAAAAAAATAAGCGGGCCATGGATCACCAAATCCAGATAACTTTTAAACGGGTTATGACATATCATTTATTTATGAAACCCTTTAATCATCAAATCCTAAGTATATTATTAACTTTCTTACAATAAAGAAAATTAAAATCCAACAAATAAATATTAAAAAAATAAAAAATGTAAAACAACCATTCTTTCAAGTCATCAGATTGTTTTATTTGTAAATGAAGGTTTCTCACGCATTTGACCCAAATTCACGGGTAAAGGTCTCACTAAACCCAGATAGCTCTTAAATGAGTTATATATTAAAAATTAATCTCATAAAATATTTGATATGAAAATCCTATAAAATAGGGATATACTAAAAATTAATATCCTATTTTATTAAAAAAAAGATATTATTTATAATTAATAAACAATTTTATAATAAAGAAAATAAACGGGTAATAGGTATCACAAAACCCAGATATCTTTTAAACCGGATTATAACATGAAGAGGTATGTACCCGCCTCAACAACGAGCAAGGCGGGTCAACCCACAAGATAAAGACATTATGAAGGCACAAAGCCAAAACCTATGCGCATGGCGCATACAAAACATGCTCAGGCATCATATGCCCAGGCACACATATGCTCGCGCATCACATATGCGCGCGGCGCATCAGCGCGCGGCGCATATCACATGCCCGTGCATATCACATCTGCCCAGGCACACATATGCTCGCGCATCACATATGCGCGCAGCGCATCAGCGCGCGGCGCATATCACATGCTCGTGCATATCACATCTGCGCATGAAATATCTGCGCGTGAGAATAAAGAGAAGACCTCGCGCATCCTCAGGATGGGCGCATATCACACGTGCACATAATCAACCTCGTCCTTATCCAAATCAGGATTAGGGCAACCTTGATTGTGCACATCAGACAACCTTCCAGAAGGCATCTTTTTAAGGAGTAAGAATATGCTGATGTTGACA